>NC_052622.1:8869972-9165259 GCF_016545825.1 Eucalyptus grandis | reverse complement strand
CCCAAGTGAGACTACAGAGAAACTTTATGGGCCTAGAAGGGTATTGAGTCAATTGTCAAGCCCATGATGTTTTAAGGATGCTCGAATAATTCCACCGATTCCTCTTTATCATCACATGTATCTGAACAATTTTACTACTACTAATGAATAATTTCTCCATAGAGCTATCAACTTGTGTTGTAGCATTATAGTCGCATTGGCTTTCATGAAATTTCCAAATCGTGGCTATAAATATATTAATGTCGGGAATGAAAATCCATTCAAAAATAAGATGAAACATATCAAGTCATGTTAGTTTCCTTCTCCATCGTTAAATCTTACAACGTTGTCCTCCAATTGGCCTAAGAATTGATGCTTCTTAAGCTCATCGCTCTCCAGTTACGAGTTAAGCCAAGATGCCTGAGCCTATCATCAAACTTATCATCAAACTTTGGTGCTCATTTTCAGTGGACTGCCAATAGAAAAAGATCCATTTTGCATTAAATCTAAGGGATTCCTTGGTTTAGGCCGCTTCCAACACAATCTCTAAGACGTGCTTTGTAATTTAGCAACTTCCAAGGACCTCGACAGCATCATGGCCCATCATGCTGTCAATTCCCCCACAAGACCAAAACAAAAGGGGACAAAATCAAGAGGAACTCGTTCCAAAATTCCATCTCCATCTCCAATTGATTTGGTTGTGAACGCAAATCGGATTCGTTGAGTCGATCAAACGGGTGGAAGACATTGAATTGTAAGTCCTGATTGGCTCTTTCTAGTCTCCACTAACCTCTTTAGTCTCTCCAACTGCTCATTTCCCAAATGGTCCATAAAGATGTTCTTTCCTAGAATTTGCCGGTTCATGTTTTCTCTGAGAATGTCAGCTCCCATTTTTCCATCTAGAGGCAACGAGAAGGATCTCATATGGGTATAAAGAATAAGAAGAACAATCAAGGTCATCATGCTCGAATTCGCGACTACACAAGCTTGTTTCACAGAGTGGGTGACTCAGATTAATCCAATTAAAAAGTCTTGAAAATAAGCTATGATGAAAACAAACCTTTGTTGCTATTGAATGTATCAAGTAAGATATATCTCCATTTACTAGAATTTTTCACTCAAATTTTAATACTAATATGCACAACATTCATAGCAGATTTTGAGAAAACATAAAAATCTTCGCTACTTATTAGAAGAACTTCTAATTGATCAAGGTCAGACCACATTAGAATATCTCATGCACACGATATTCATATATGTAATGTGTCATCTTTAATCGAATCTCCTTAATTTTCCTTCTACTCATCTTAGCAGGTTAAAGTACACCGCAAGTATCAAAACTTGGCATGGGTAGACACTCAAATGCCAAAAGGTACAAATAAGTGTCATTTAAAAAAAAAGTTGGGACACTTATGGTGCAAATGATAACCATTCTTGTCAAAAATTGATTTATGGAAGAGAAATAGATTTTTTTTTTTTTTTTTATTCTTAGATGAGTTTCTAAGCAAAAATACACGTTTCATCACGACACAAAATTTCTACTTCCGGAATAGAAATTCATTTGATAACAACAAAAAATTTATTCTTCCTAGGCAGTAGGAGATAACGGTTGGCAACTAGCAGATGACAGGCATGTGGCAGATGGTTGCAGTGACGAATGGGTGGCTAGCTAATGGTGACAACGAACAATAAAAAAAAAATTATTTCTCATTTCTGTTCTAGAAATAGGGAATTAAAAAATTTACTTACGATTTCTATTCCAAATATATTTTTGAAATAAAAATTATTTTCAAAAAAAAAATTGAAGTAGTTTTACCAAATGGATTTTTGTTCCAAAAATTAGTCTGAAATAGAAAAATAGATCTAAAATAGAAATAGAAAGGTTACCATGTGCACCCTTAAATACCAACTCCGATGACGATAATCGGAAATCTGACGTGTCTTATTTTAGGAATAAATATAGTCTACGTGACTCATTGAAGTTGTTTACTCAGTAATCAATGTGTAAAACGATATCATTTTACCCAAAAATTCTCACCGAATGCTGCCCCCTCCCTTTTTTATAAAGTTAGCTTTTTAATTAATTTAATTAATATTTATATTAAAATCAATTTTTGGGGGCAAAACAACATTGTTCTAGGACAAGCTAGCCAAGTGGATAATTTTTATTAAACTAATTTCCACCTTAGGCAAAAAATTCGCTGCAAAATGTCACATCAGTATTTTGATTAAAATCTCTCACCGTTGACACTTAAGTGTCTATTTCTTCTCCGATTATTGCACTTAAGACTGCATTTGGCGATTGAGATAAAATTCATTATAGGACAAAATTTATCATATCATTTGTTTGGTGCTTGCAAGTCGAAATATAAAGGGAACATAGGCCGGATAAAATTATCCTATGGGGAGGTAGGTTAAAGGCAAAGATGGGATTTTTAATATCCATAATAGGAAAAAAATTTCTCAAATAAAAAAATCTTAAATTAACAAATTTAAAATTATATTCCAATATAAATAATATTTGAATTCTAATATAAGAAATTAAAAAATAAAAAATTAATTTTTTAAAATGTAATCTTATTTTATATATATACTCGAATGTAATTCTATCTTATAATATAATTCAGTATATAAATATATATTTATTACATATTTTAGGTGTTTTAATATCTTAGGTATATTGGTATAGTTTTTTATTGAATAAAATTTTATTGAAGAATGATGGAAGGGGAAGAAAGAAATGAAAGAGAAATTGATTAAAAAAGAGAGGAAAATAAAATAAAAAAGCAAATAAAAATAAAGTAGATAAGAGTGCTGCAAAAGATTTTTACCATCTCCATATATAACATTTGTTATTCATTTATATTGATATGTCGTTTATACAAATAATAAATATGATATAATGTAAATATATATGATTTTATTACTACAATCACCAAACAATAAGTAGATAGAATAAAAAAAAAATCTCGTGAATTTCATATCCTATCATATCAAATTCTATTCCAATTAGAAATTCAAACTACTAAACATAATTTCAATGTATCTTTTGAAAGTTTTGGCGGCTTAATGTTTATCCGTGTCAAATTTTAATACTTAAGGTGTTCGGCACTCCATCTTAGCTCCTCTTAATTGCATAGGTCAAGAGAAAAATCAAACTTTGCTAAAAGTGCTCATACGCTTTGCTCATCGCATCATGGGCCATGAACTCTAAATCACCGACCAAAAAACAAAAAAAAAAAATCATCTTTTGAACCCTTCAAATCCCATGATGACTAGACTTCGGTGGGGCCCCCCGGCTTCGCTGTTCTGTTCTTCGTAGAAGACTCGCGAGCTCGGGGTTTGACTGAAATTTCATTGGTCGTCAACATCTTTGGTTTCTCTTTGCGGGGCCCATTGTTCATGGGCCGTAACCTTTGGACGGTTTCAAGAATTTCTGGCAGGAAACCACAAGGGATAAGAAAAAAGAAAATCACGTGCATTTTCCAAATCATGAGAATATGGTGCCTCGCAGCCCCATGCATGAACCGTAAACGACCCTAAATAGACTAAAAAAACTCGTCAAGTTGCAAGACCAAGACCTCTCTCTCACGGTCAAAGTTCTATAGTAATACTATTAGATCATCAACTAGACTCATAATCGAAATTATTTTTCACAAGTAGCGATGCAAGTTGTAGCAATTTTTTGTGTAACACATACACCAGTCAATTCAGCCAACAATCTGATGTAATTGGACCGATTGTTTTGTAATTTCGTCATCTTTTGTTAATCTACACATTGGGAAGTATTTACATTAAAATAAGTACATTATAGATCATTCTTTTTAGTACTTGTAATTTTTTGGAGTAATCAAGAGTATGTTGCTCTTAGCAAATTTAGGTCAATGACAAGAAAGGTCTACTTTGCCCTCCACAAATGATTCAATCACATGTTGACAAGAGAAATTTCCTAGAATTTAATGCAGAGTCTCCTTGAATTTTGTCCATATGCATGCTTGCATCGTAGGAATGATCTTAATTAGAGGCGAGATTAAGTCCTTAATGATAAATGAAGTCGAGCCTTGTATACATGAGCAAATTTTGAAATCCACTTTGATTAATTTGAAAAATCAGAATGGGCATGCTCCCCATTCTACTAAAGAAATCCTTTTGAATGGAGAGAGACTCGAGATGATAGAATTGCAAGCCGCCTCGTGAAAAAAAATTCAAGGTTACTTACTTCATAAATTATTTATTTACCTGGGAGCTTATGGTGTGAGAATTACATGGTTCAAGTCGCCCTCATCCTAAATCCCAATAACATGCGTGTGATGCATAAGTAGGATCTTGTCTAGAATAGACTTGTTTGATTTGGAAAGGAAAACCTAGAAATTTTGTTATAGGTGCCATAAGGGCAAACTTCTCTTTTTTGAGTCGTAGAAAAGTTTAACATACATGTACATAGTTTACGAATACATCATAACTTAAATAGACTCAATAGGCTAGTCTAAAATTAGGGGCAAAAGTTAGCCACATCACATATCCTAATCTATATTTACCACATTGACTGTAAATGTTGGGTGTGCTCTATGCTTGCAAGGACCGGTTTAGATTGTTGGTTTGCTAATGTGTCTGAGTGGATTTATATCAAGTCAATCATGTTCAAAAACCAATAACAATTTAGTATATTACTAGTTTAGCTACATTTTCAATACACGTGATAATTTTTCAATTAATACACTTAGTTGATTGTCTAAAAAGTACTAAATTATTACACTTTTACCAATTCAGTCCTAACTCTTTTAATTGCACCAATTGATAAGCATTCCAATCTAACCAAAATCATCACATAGAGATAAGACTGACATCAAAATCCTTATTTTCAATTGTGTATAGAAACAACAAAGTGCCTTCAATAACAGTCGAACAAGCACACATTCGCATGTTGGTGTCGATTTCAATTTTTTAGCAGACACGGAATGGGAGACGTAGGTTCATCAAGTGGTCTAACGTGTGAACGTGGCATTGCATGTGCCGTATACATCTACGTGCATCTATACACTTCAAAGAAAAGAACAGACGAGAGCAAAAAAAAAGAAAAAAAAGTGCATTTTATCCTTATTGAACCCTTTCCAATGCAACCCCACCATCCCACTCTCTCTAGCCATTCCATAACCGACATTCTCTCTCTAATTATTTTTAGTACTTTCCTGTTGTAATTATCATCCTGCATATTTGGAATTGTTTGGTTTCACCATTCATTACTTGCGCAGAATTACGTGAACCTTATCCATGCCGGCTGTGAAATACTGATATTTCATACGTCTCAAGAAGTGTGGGATGTCAAATTTGGAGAAAATTGTCAAAATAGTCATATACTTATTGTAATTTTTCCAATTCAATGCTAAACATTTTTATGCTAATTCAATTCTAAACATTTTTGTATTTATGCCAATTTAGTCTATCTAACCAATTTTGGTTCGCTAGCACTGATATGGATGCCAACTAGCACTAGCCATCTAACATTGACATGGACACTAACATTTAATTTTAATATTTTTTAATATTTTCTTTTATTTTTTATGTTTTTGTTTTTCTTTCTTTTTCCTTGGTTGATCGCAGACCAACCAAAGGCTACAACCATCTCGTTCAACCTCACCAAGCACTCTGGTGAGGGCAAGCCTCACCATGGTTAGGGAGCACAACCTCGAATAGCATCGTGATAGTGAGGGCGAGGCTCGACCTCACGAGCAATGACTTGGCCTCACCAAGGGTGGTCAAGGCTTGCTCTCACCAATTCAGGCAAGTACAAGCCTCCCCAGTGGTCGGTGAGGTCCAAACAAAGAAGGAAAAAAAAAAAGAGAAAGAGAAAGAAAAAATATTAAAGATTTGACGCATCAGCATTAGCCGGATGGCATCCACATCAATGCCAGCTAGCCCAAATTGGTCAGACAGACTAAATAACAAAAATGTAAAAAATTTAGAACTCAATTAGCAAAAAGCAAAAAAAAAAAAAAAAAAAGATTTAGGAGCAAATAAAAAAAATGCAATAAGTTTAGGTCTATTTTGGTAATTCTTTTGCCGAATTTATTTTGTCGATATTGCCAGTCAAAATCATGACAAGACACAATATTATCATTATGTGTAATAATCTCGGCGCGGGGTTCATTGAATTTGGTTGAATATGAAAAAGTAAAACGTGTCCGATTTTTATAACATGATGCACATGATTCATAATGATAAAATGCATGACGGAACGCGCGAGAGAGAGTAATCGGATCATTGCCAAATGGAGTAGTTCACACGTGAGAATCAAAAAAAGATGTCCAGCATCATGTTCCAACCCAAATTCGCCTGGCCTTCTTGCAGAAAATACGTAAAGAGACATCCTACCCCCGCAAAGCACGATTGCTTTGAGGTTAGCAACATTCCGCTTCAATTTTAACTATTTGCTAAATGAGTAGGTTGGTGTCAAATCACTGACGACCGAACTCTCCAAGAAAGGAGAAGTGGGTGTCATTGGTGGGGACTATGGAAAACGACCAAAAGCAGCTGGAACATGACTTAAATTGCCTTTGCAGTCAATTTTTTCCACTGCTTTTCTGCTTCTGCACCGTAACTTTCGCAAAGAATATTATTCCTGTTAAGCTATGAAATATTTTCGATATCTTTTTTTATTTTCATATCAGCATACCAACTATAAATGAGTTGGCATTCCATGATTCTTGCTCTATCAAAAATTGTATTTTTCCTTCTCTTTATAAGCGTGTACAATCTGTAAATTAAGTGATATGAAAAATCATTCACAAATTGTGAGCTTTTTCAATTCCCACTTCAAGTTCTTTGGATTCCCACTACAAAGGCCAAAAGGAGTTTTTTTTTTTTTTTCTAGGGTTTTACCTAAAGAAGCATGACTTTCAAACAAACACATCATTATTTGTCCCTTTACAATTGGGAAATTCCTCTTATATCATTGATAATTGACTATAATTCCGCATTAGGTATTGTACTCTGCTATGTTTTGGAAGAAGTGGGCTGCCGTGGTTAGAAGTGAATCCCACTTGCACTCTATCTAAAATGTCTATTGAATGTTAAAGGATGTTTGCATCGCGCCTTTTGCACTCTGTGAAGAACAAAACTTATGATTGAGGATAGTGTCTGCAACCCTTAGACTATTTTTACATCTTGTGATAGTTGTTATTGACATTTCCAACATGTATATTACACTTTTAACGGTAGGGTAGGTGCATCTGAAAAATTGCTACCAAACATTGTCAAGTTGACAAGATCAAATACATCGGTTTCTTGACTTAAAGTTCTGGCTTTTGACACTAAAGAGCCAGAGATATACTGTGTAGAATGTACATTAGATCGATTACAAAAACTATAGATCTATCAATTTAAAAATATTCACAGTTAATCATAACTTTTCGTAAACTTTGGCAAGAAAATCACTTTTGAAATTCAAAGTTAAAATCTAGAAAACTGCCCTCAACAGCCAGTGAAACCAATTTATTTTTAAATGTCATGAATATCTCTTCATGTTCTTCTATTAAAATCAATGTGGTGACACCTAACAATTGAATTGGGTGATCTTGTCTCAAAAGCATCCAACAATATCTCGTCTCAAAAGCATCCAACAATATCTCCGCTTCTTCATAGCCACCTAACTAGTGTTCAATTGACCCATTTATATAATATGATCTCTTAATCTTATCATAAGGATTGGATTTAATTTTTTTTTTAAAGAAAATTGGCAAGACGATGCGGATGAGCGAGATCATATGGAAACCATCTAGTAACGGAACCAATCAACAGCAAAACGTTTGTCATACAAGATTGCGATGTCAAATAGGAAAATGTGCACAAGTCACTTGCTTCTAAACAAGGATCGAATCCCATTTATTTAACTGATGTCATGAAAAACTTTGCTTAGAGCACACAGGCCATGGTGCTTAGCATGGTGATTATTTTGGGATTCACGTGGATCTTTCTTGATAACCCACGATTAAGATATGCAAAACGTCAATGCAAAATTTTTCTAATCAATCATAAATCTATTATACGAATATCAATTCAATCCTTCAACTTTCCAATTTTGTCAATTTAATTATAAACCTTTTGTATGAAATTCCAATGTAGTTCTTCCTATCAACTTTCGATAGAAATCGAAAACGTGGCAGTATGTCACATAAGACGGCCGACAATGACTAGATTGTTACGCCTGCAATTTCTGACGAAAATTAATAAAAAAAATAGTCATATTGGAATTCCGCGCAAAGATTTGAGACAAAATTGGCAAAATTCATAAGTTTATGGTTGAATTGATATCCGTATAATAAGTTTATAATTGATTAGATAATTTGTCCAAATATTAACTATAGTGTGTATCTAGATGAAATTACCTAAGTCTCCTGGCTTGTTAAACTAGTCACATTTTCAAGATGCGAATACAACTTAAACCATAGTGTACAAGATCATAAATCAAACATTTTTTTTTTAGTCACAAGACCCGCAACTTGCGTACTCTAATTGCCATACACCTTGTGAACATCTTGTTTTACCTATCTTATCGACACGTCATCGATGAGGCACATAGATTGTGGGGTCTAGTTTAGTGCACGTTCATGGAAGGGCACTGGCGACTTTAAACTTTGGTCAAAAGGGAGCGGAAGAAAAAAATAAACGCGACAAAGGAAGAGGAATCTTAGCCACCACCATCCAATGGGGGGTCCAAAATCCAGAGAGCAAGAGAGAAGGTTGGACAAGGCAGGCTGACCACAGCCACTACCATTGGGACCCAGTGGATGTCATAATTTTAGTAATTTTCCATCTTATTCAATCCTCGTTCGACTCAATGGCCCATCCAATGCTCTGTACCAGCATGTGAACATGGAAAGGGATCGAGGAAGTCCTCTCCTGTGCAGTAGGAAAAAACTTCTATAAATAGCGAACCCACCAGACAACCCAATGCACAAGACAAGGCAAGGCAAGGCAAACAAGCAAGTGCATTATCTTCGTTCTGAGAGAGAGAGAGAGAGAGAGAGACCAAAAGACAAGCAAGGTTTCACTACAGCTTCTAGAGAGAGAAAATGGAGAGCTTCCCAGTGATCAACATGGAGAACTTGAATGGTGAGAAGAGAGCAATCACCATGGACAAGATCAAAGATGCTTGTGAGAACTGGGGCTTCTTTGAGGTACCTCTCCTCTCTCTCTCTCTCTCTGTAACCTATATTTTATGTTTAAAAAAATGGGTCTAACATTTTGCATTGTCATGCCTTGGGAAATGACCAAATGAAGCTGGTGAATCATGGGATTCCACCCGAGTTTATGGACACGATCGAAAGCATGACAAAGGGGCACTACAAGAAGTGCATGGAGCAGAGGTTCGGAGAGCTGGTGGCGAGCAAGGGGCTCGAGTGTGTCCAGACAGAGGTCCACGACTTGGACTGGGAAAGCACCTTCCACTTGAAGCACCTTCCTGTCTCTAACATCTCCCAAATCCCAGATCTCGATGATGACTACAGGTAACTGATGATGAGAATTTATCAACTTAGATGAAAAGCTACATTCCGCTTCGCATGCATCGTTGATGACCTTCTATCGTTTGATGTGCAGGAGAGTCATGAAGGAGTTTGCACTGAAATTGGAGAAGCTGGCGGAGGAGCTCATGGACCTACTGTGTGAGAACCTGGGCCTGGAGAAAGGCTACTTGAAGAAGGCCTTCTACGGGTCCCAAGGACCGAACTTCGGCACCAAGGTTAGCAACTACCCGCCGTGCCCGAAGCCCGACCTGATCAAGGGGCTCCGGGCCCACACCGACGCCGGTGGCATCATCCTGCTCTTCCAAGACGACAAGGTTAGCGGCCTGCAGCTCCTCAAGGATGGCCAGTGGGTTGACGTCCCCCCAATGCGCCATTCCATCGTCGTCAACCTCGGAGACCAAATTGAGGTAACATACATACTCACACTTACGACCCCAAAAAACAAAAAAAGGGCTTCTCAACGCATCAATCGCACTACTGCTTGGGTAGTACAACGAAACCATCACCTTTTAATACAAGAAAGTTTCAAATCAAATGCAGGTGATAACTAATGGAAAGTACAAGAGCATACTGCACAGGGTGGTGGCCCAGACCGATGGAAACAGGATGTCCATAGCTTCATTCTACAACCCAGGCAGCGACGCCGTGATCTATCCAGCACCGGCACTTGTGGAGAGCGAGGCAGAGGAGGCCAGCAAAGCAGTTTACCCAAAGTTCGTGTTCGAGGACTACATGAGATTGTATGCTGCTCTCAAGTTCCAAGCCAAAGAGCCAAGGTTCCAAGCCATGAAAGCCATGGAGTCGAGCCCCAGTTTGGGCCCAATCGCAACCGCTTGATTTGGAGAATTTAGGACTTCTCTAAGTGTGGACGCAGAAGAATAAATTGGCTTTTTTTTTATTATTATTTTTAGGTTATGATTGGACCAACTGAGGAGATTCTATCCATCAGTTTAAGTACATATTTGAACTCTGTCCCAATATGTACTTTGATTTATGGATTGTAACGATATACTCAATTGGAAATAATAGGAGCGAAAGATCATTTAAAATAATTTCTCCCGTATTCCTTTGGATCTGAAAACGGTTTTTGGTTCCAAGTGCTAACCAGTAACCATCCGGACTTTTCTTTTTTTGTAACCATCCGTACACAAAAAGAGAAAGGTTTCAACGTGACGACAGCCTCAATTCAAACACAGAAAGTCAAAGGGTCAAACTTCACACGGTGGGGCCCATTCACTTCACATCCCTCGACCTTTCCATATAGCATACATATTATAAATAATTTATATATTGTCTTATTCTGTTGGGGTGACATGATTTTTATGTAGGAATAAAGAATTATCACATGCAGCGCTCGTAGCCTTGTCGCCGGGAAAGGGAACATCGCCTTCTCTGACCATCCTATCACCCACATCATATCTGACACACAGCTGGTGCAATTGTTGAAAATTATTATTATTATTATTATTATGCATCTTTCTATTTTTTCTGTCGTGCGGCGATGCAAATTAAGTTATCGAGGATGCCTCTCCAAAACAAAACGACGGTCGTTCCTCCGCCCAAACTTCCCTCGTTCTTGGTGTCGTTCGTAATTGGAAATCTGACTTATCGTTTGGATTGGGTTCGGGGAGCAGCCAATCAGTGCTTCAGACATAAAATGATGCCAGATAAGACAAGGGCCGGCCGTCTGTAATCTGAATAATTCCAACCATGGATTAGGTAATCGCATGGGAAAGACCCCCAAGAAATATAATAAAAATGGGCAAAGCCAAAAATGATGTTGGATAAAATTTCCTTTCGAGATCTAGATCTGATTCTATTTGAGAGTTTTTGGGTAATGTTGGACTGCGGAGAATTGATGTCGATTTGCCAAAAGGAGGGTGGATGTGATTTTCAGACCAAATTTGTTCCAAAACATATATTTAACCCAGATGTTTACAAGATCTTGTGATTACTCTAAGGATATAGAACAAGTTTGCAAATCGTGAATTTTCAATCCATATGCCATCGAAACAAAAGAGGTAATCAATTCGTTATTGATCAAATGGGAGTAGATGGAATTACTTACTAATTATGTTAAAACATTACTAGGGCCATATCTCTATTCGTACTATGTCGGTGTTTTCTCTAATTCTTTCCTAAGCTGGAAATAATACAGTTATACCTTTCCAAGTATTCAACTAATCCTCACCGAATTCTTGACCGGCTATAAAAAATTGCACAAGTTAGTGCTCCTTCTTAAGTCCTCCTAAACGGTCAAAGTCAAAGGGTTCCTCATTCTAACAGCAAATGCATGCATGCTTCACTTGTTATTTTATAGTCTTCTTCCCTCTTTGTATTTTTCCAACTTGAACCGTGAAAATCTCCTCTATGCTCGGACTAATTACAGTGCTTAAAGGAAGATCGAGACTCAGAGGATACTAAACATATTGACAAATCACAAATTCTCAATCCAAATGCCATTGAAGCAAAGGAGGTAATTAACTTGCTATTGATCGAATGGAGTAGATGGAATTACTTATTAATTATGTTAAAACATTACTAGGGCCATATCTCCATTTGCACTGTGTTGGCATCCTCTCTAATTTTTTCCTAAGCTGGAAATAATAGGGTTCTATACCTTTCCAAGTATTCAACTAATCCTCACCGAATCCGTGACCGGCTATAAAAAAATTGCACAAGTTAGTGCTCCTTCTTCAGTCCTCCTAACTGGTCAAAGCCAAAGGGTTCCTCATTCTAACAGCAAATGCATGCATGCTTCACTTTTCATAGTCTTCTTCCCTCTTTGTATTTTTCCAACTCGAACTGTGAAATTCTCGTCTATGCTCGGACTAATTACAGTGCTTAAAGGGAAGATCGAGACTCAAAGGATACTGAACAAATTGACAAATCGCGAATTCTCAATCCAAATGCCATTGACGCAAAGGAGGTAATAAACCCGCTATTGGTCGAATGGAGTAGATGGAATTACTTATTAATTATGTTAAAACATTACTAGGGTCATATCTCCATTGCACTGTGTTGGCATCCTCTCTAATTCTTTCCTAAGCTAGAAATAATAGGGTTCTATACATTTCCAAGTATTCAACTAATCCTTACCGAATTCGTGACCCGTTATCAAAAGAGCACACGTTAGTGCTCCTTCTTAAGTCCTCCTAACTGGTCAAAGCCAAAGGGTTCCTCATTCTAACAGCATGTGCATGCATACTTGACATGTTATTCCATAGTCTTCTTCCCTTTTTGTTTTTTTCAACTCGAGCCATGAAAGTCTCCTCTGTGCTTCGACTAATGACAGTGCTTAAAGGGAAGATCGGGACTCGGAGAGTCAAATGAGACTCTAGTAAGAACCATATGAATTTCCTGACTTTGTCCACCTAATCGAACCAACTTTTTGAAGACTAAATTATACCAACGAGAGGGATGCCTTAGTGGCAACGATCCAGCGCAGATCCACGGTTCATTCTCTGGCCGGGCTCCACGAGCTAGTTGAGCTAAGCTTGGGCTCTCAGTTGGCAAACCGGACCGGGCTAGCCCAAATAAGGCCCTTTTTCCCCTTTTCTGTTGATTAGTTTTAGAAGATGGAAGAAAGAAAACAAGAACTAGAGGCGACAAATCGGTGAGTTGGGTTGGCTTTGAGTGGGTCATTGATGGGTTTAATCCAAATTCGCTTATTTAACTCACAAAGGCCCATTTATATTCTAGACAATTTAAATGGCTTGTACCTAACTCAACCCAGGTTCAATCCAAACCTACTCACATAACTCTATTTTTTTAAATATATCGATCAAGCACTTAGCAAATTTAAGATAATAAAAATGAATTAAAAAAAGTGGAGATGGAATCCGCCCCTTCCTCGAAATGAGCATCACCTTTCTCCGCCGTTGGCACCACCCTGAACCACCGAAGCACCTCGACCGCCACCCTCTTCATCTGTAGGAATACTCCTTCTCCAAACAAACCCTCGACCCGCCCGGAACATCGAGACTGTTGTTTTTTCTCATTGTGGAGAGCAACGCAGTGAGAGACCCTGCAAATTCAAGCCGGGTGTCAAGCACTTCATAGTTTCTCTACAACTACGGTGGTAAAAAAATCACACGTCGCAAGTTCGACAGCGACCTGAGCTGCATTGGCGGCTTCACTGGGATTCTATCAGTTGATCGCTCCATATCTTCGTTCATCAGTTTTTGTTTGATGAATTCTCGATTGTGGGGAGACTCCGATCAGTTTTGACTTTGGAGGATTGGAATTGAAAAATCGTTGTGCGTTTTTGGTTGCATGGTTGATGGTGAAGCTATTGTTTTTGGCCGAGTCATTCCAATCTTCGTCAATCTGGATGAGAGAGAGAGAGAGATCAACAAGCACCGTAAGAGATTTTTTTTTCCCCCTTTCTTCAACTAATTACTATTTTGGGTTGGAAATGGGCTTGTTTTAAACCCACCAAGGCCCAAATTCAGTCGGGCTTTTTTGTTTTTATTTTTTTAGTAAAACCTATTATGGCTCATATTTTAAATTTGAAATGGCCTATTTGCGATCTACTTTCATAAATAGGAATTAAAAATATGGATTTATAACTCATTTTAACAGTCCTAACAAAACTAGTTGATTTTTGAAGAAGCAAAACTATGGTTTCACATCCAAGTTCCAGCCTTGTGTTTCTTATGCTGACGAATGCTTAAAAGCACTCTAACTCATGATAATCCCAGAGTTCAATCTTCCTTTACACTACTAACTATATGTTAGACCGGTGCTTTCTGAGAATATATATATGTTTTCCAGCTCAGCATATCTGCACGGATGCATGCAGGATTGCTTCTTCTGCGCATCGGGTAAATGAGGATCTTCTTTTTTCAAAAACTATTTTTCAAATACAAAAATGCCTCTATGATTGATATAGTTTTGTTAAATGATTTTGTTGTACTAATTCATCTCATAAAATTCTACCTTATCTCTACAAACCTGTATCCTTATTTTTAAAAAAAAATGGGAAAAAAATCACAAAAAGTCACAAATTATAGTCATTGCGAATATTTATCTTAAACTTTTTTGTGACACCAAAAATCACAAGTGTATATTAGTTGTGATAAATTTATCTTAAAATTTTTCCTTATGCCACCAAAAACCCAAAATTAAAACCCAATACATTTAGCCACCCCCGAATTTATACTAATATGACATATATACTTTAATCTTTTCTTTTTAACACCAGAGAAGCCTCATCGTTGGTGCTACTGCTGCCGCCCTCACCGTCATCATTGCCACTATCCTTGCCGTTGAGTTAAGGATAAATATATCACATTAATACAAATTTGAGATTTTTTAAGTCATAATTTTTTATGGATAAATGTGCCACATTAATATAAATATAAGGTAAATATGTTGCAATTAGTATAAATTGAGGTTGTTAGTAGCGTTTATCCTAAATTTTTTTATTTATCGGGTGTGATTTTATCAACTATATATCTATACCCAAAGTAGTAATTACAAAGTACTGCCGACTCTTCTAATTTTTGCCAAAATTCCGGAATCGACATATATGGAGTACAAAAGAAAATGGGCGAGTACCCTTGGACCACCCCCTAATCAATAAGGGTGAGGTGACCTGACGGTGGGAGTATCATGATGACTTCAGAGCAGCTGGCCATCGTGGGGTGGGGCTGGCGAGATTTTCAGAAATTTGGGCTTGAACTTGATAATTCATTCAGAAGCACCAGCAGCAGCAGCAGCAGCAGCAGGGGGGTGGTGGTGCAGTGGAGTGCAAAGCAAATTGAATTCGCTCTCTTCTCTGAGTCGGAGTCGCATTTGCCTAATAATAATCCCCCGTTCAGCAAAGGAGGGCCGGAGCAAAAGGAAGCCTTTCCCTCTTCTTGCCCCCTCCTCTTCCGGTAAAGAATTTGCATGCATGCAAGAACAGAGGAATTTAAAACCCCTTTTCGACAGGAATGAATTCACAGTTGTGCAAAAACCTAAATCCCCGTTTGAAGAAGCCCCGCACGAAGCTTTCTTGGCTTGTTGGCTTGGCTCTTTCCGAATAAATCACACCCGTCGATTGTTCCTTTTGAGTCCTTATACGTACGAGTCTCGTCCGGGTCTCACCAAATCCACGTTGCCCTTAAACCCTAACCTAAACAAGAGTTTATTTTTATTTTTACTTTGGTTGGGGAGAGGACGGGGGGGGAGGGAGTGGATAGCAATTTACCCAAAGGGAAGGTGGGGAGGTGAAAAGAAAAGGGCGGGCAATTAAGGAGGACCCGTAAAAGACAATATTGGCAAAAGGGCCTTAGCGTTTGGCAATGGACCGTGTGAGATCGACCTCTCATTGCAGGCCCCATTTCTGTGACTGCAATACGGAGTTATTACATAAGACATGATCAGCATCATGATATTTTGTTTGAGTGCTTTTAAATTTGGGATTTTTGCAGGGGGTCCCTTTTTCTCTCTTTCCTTTCATTTTTCTCTTCTTCTTTTTTTCTGGGGCTGTGCAGAGCCGGGAGACAAAACGTACAGTCAATAAAAGTTTGGAAATTTGTGGGAGGCATCTATTTTTGTAGCTGAAGAACTGACAAGGTCTTGTGTATTCTTCTGAGGCACACGTTCTCTCATACTCTCTCTCTCTCCCACGCACGAATAAGATAAGAAGTTTTCTTGTCTTGGCTTGATCTTTTTACTCAGAGAAAATGAGTACTGGAGCAAAGTGAATATTCAACGGTCAAATATGGCTCTGCATTTGCAAGATGATAAATGCACTGCCCCTCCAGTTTCATTGGCCTTCTTCATGCTTATGTTCCTTGAAAAAGAAGAAATCAATGGGTCAAAAAAAATGAAGCTTTTACCCAAGAAGGGTCGACTCCACAAATCGATGCAGTAGCTAATGATGTACGAGGGCAGTATCGAGATCATTCAAAAACTAAGTAAATCACTAGGAACCCGACTGCCCGTTTCAGTAAGAGTCGCGTTCGATTCTCACTTAGCCCAACTTCATCGAGTCGCAGGAGAGTATATATTTCTCTCGCCTTCCGAATCTTGACATGGATGAAAAGGGTTGTGCTCTGAAAATACCCAACTGGGCAAAACAAAGAAACGGAAAAAAAAAAAAAAAAAAAAACACACAAGTAAACAAACAAATGAAGAAGAGAACAAATTCAAGAGAATAATTCATGAGACTGCAATCCCGAGAAAAAGAAAAGGTTGTTTTTTTTCATGCCATTCATTCACTTCTGCGGGAGAAAATGACGCATCGGGTCCATTCCTTAGTGAGCAGCCAATGGTGGCTTGACCTTTCTTCTTCACACATGCAAGAGAGGGAGAGACTATCCCTTTGTCAAACCCTAATTTAATTCGCCGACAGAGAAATGTCATGGGGAAAAAAGGAGCAAATGTACCGGGGTGGGGGGGGCTTTATTCTTATCGACGTACGCATCATTAAGAGGCCGTGGTTTTGTGAATTGCACTCGGTACTTTTTCTTCTTTTTCGCTAGGATGTTGCCATGTACGATGAGGCCAGTCATTATAAGAGTAATGCATCCAATTTCTCGAGTACCTAGGGAAAATTACCACAAAAAAAAAAAATTTAATCAATTGCACTAGTATTGGTTTAATTTTATACTTTTCAATTATATGAATTTATTTTCAAAATTTTTAAAAGATTTTCATGTCACGCCATATTAGATGGTTGGATTGGACTACCACGTTATTATTTTTAGTCAAAATTAACTAAAAAGACTCAATTTGCAAATTGTAAAAAAATTTAGAACTAAATTGATATAATTGAAAGATTTAAGATTAAACTGACATAAATACAATAGATTTAGAACTTTTTTTTATAATTGTCATGATATATATTTTATATAACATAAAATCAATCGAATAAGTCACAACTAATCATCATAATCTTAGAAACAAATTTGTGTTGTTCTTGTCAAAGGTTCTTCTAGATTAGTGTCAATCTAAACCATGGAAGACATAGTTCATTGACCAACTCAAATGATATTTCATTACACTGCTCTATAAAAGTATCCAGTCTTGTGAAATAGGAATTTACCTAAGTCCACATACCATTGAGTTTTTCTTTTTAAATAAAAATCCACCACTTATTTTTGAGTGGTTTTGTTTTCTTTCGTGTGTATATGTGTGTGTTTCTGATTGGCCATACTTCTCAAGTTGATAAAACACTGAGGATTGCAAAAAAGACTTGTCTCACGTCTATAAAATGCGAGCGAGCACACGCTTCACCTCAAAACCATTGTAGTCCCAAATGGAAGTTGCCCAGCAAGAGTCAACTCCATGGGAAGAACCCTACTTTCTGAAACCCCACTTCTTCTTCTTACCATCATCATCCGTCGCCTCTCTCTCGGTTCCTAACCATGCTTGGCTACTCCTCGACTCATTGCCGGTCATCCTACTATCTTGTCTGCGTCACGTTCTCCTTCGAGATATAGACAACGACGGGATTGTGATGTAATCACTGCGGCGGTATTCCTCCTGAGCTTATTCTTCCTCCAGCTTCTTCCCTCTTTAATGGGCTTCACGAAGTCCGTTCAAATTTTCTTGACCTTGCAAGTCCTGGAATAGGACTTTCAAGATCCTGAACGGTTGATATCTCATGCAAAGAGCCGAAGTGTCCATTCAGGTGGCCTCAGCGGAGGCAACTCTCCAACCCGTGCTCGACTATCAGTGCATGCACACCTTTCTTCTTGTATTTTTTTTTCCAAGATGGATTCTTGCCTCATCCAGTAACCAATTGTATAAGATTCACCTTTTCCTTTTGACGTGATATTGGAAACGATATCCATTTGTATAAGGTTTGCCTTTTCTTTTTGGTTATGAAATGCTATACATTCATGTAGAACAAGGTGGTGTTTGTATATCTTTGTCGTAAAGCTATATCAGCAAATGACAATGTGATCAGCTCGTAGAGATATTAGTACCCCCGCTTGTCACTTGTATATTCGACACGGTCGTCTCTGCTTAATATAAGATGAAACTGCTCCTTCTCAACTTGGAGGGCATAAAGCACATAAAGCACCATGTTCTTCAAGCAGAAAGAGGCGAAAGAGCACGACAAACTGAAGAGCCTTAGCCCTTAAACGAAACCGGGTTTTCTTTCATTCAGGCAAGCGTTCGATGAATATCGGTCGTTGTAGTAGAACCTCGCCATGCTTGCTTTCTAAGTACTCGAGATTATCAGACCAGAAAGGGTACTAACTGGTGTACGGTCGCACGCTCTGTTGTCGATCTTGAATCGAATCGGCGTCAGGGTCAAACACATGGTCGTTTCAACTCAAAACTGGCCAGTGCGAATTGATGGAACGGGGAAAACCGGCTAACTAGGTAAGAGGTACATCGAGAAAACGAGTGAATTCTGGCGTAGGCAGCTGACGCGCTCTGTTGCAAAATTGCAGTGCCCAACTCCTCTCTCTCTTTCTCTCTCTTTTTGCCTGCCAATATATTTGCTAAAGCTCTTTCAGTTGAACACGAATCAATGCTGCAGCCCTTGCCCATGGTACATGGCGATTTCTTACGTAAGTAGATACATCGTACACTAATTGCTTTATCTACAACCTTGCGGGCCTCGCAATACAAGCTTGCTTTTTTTCTTTTTCGTTTTCAACAAGAGTTGATGCCAACGATCAAATACAATGGATCGAGCTCACGGTCCTTCTGTATAATTTCCCTCTGTTTAGATATTTTCCCGGTCTTTTGCAACATAATCAGGCAGCCAGCACCAATACTTTGATTGTTCCCTGGCTGTTAGCAGTCAGCATGGTTGGGCTATCGCTTTTCCAGCACACGGCGCTAATGAAGTAAGATCCTGCATCATCGTCAGGATCGTCGGGATCCGGCGAACCAAATTTATGCGAAGTGACGTGCTTTGATATTTCCTGAAGAGAAAGTAGACAACCTTTAGTACTTTGATATATCCCAGAGAGAAAAGTAAACAATCTTTGAGCCACACGAATAGTAACTAGATAGGATTGCTGCTTCAGCAATTCTCACCTTGTGGTAGACATAGACTTCGTTGGTTTCGCTGCCACACGCAATGTATTCACTATTTACCGTTAGACCCACAAAGTTCTTCTCGTTTGTGTGGCCTCTAAACGTTCTAACCTGCAATACCAAGAGACCAAGATTGTTCCCTCGATCAGAATAATAGTTGCAAGAAGATTAAAAATAAAAAGGATAGCTCGCCTACATTTGGAGAGAACGGGAACATGCACACAGTGGGGCTAGAAAAAGGCAACCATGAAGACACAAGCTTTTCTGGTGCTTTCAATTAAAGGCAGGGCCTACTATTTGATACCCAGAAACCACAACTTCCATGGCAACCAATTTTTGGGCCTAATGAATGAGTAAAATGGTTCCATTGATCCAATTCTAAGAATTAACTTCCTCAATATGAGAAAACTCGGAGAATTTATATGCTGCTTGAACTACTGGATTGCAGGGCATCTAACTAAGCCTACACATATGAAATTTAAAGAGACTCATCCTGTCGCTAGACATTTTACTCACCGGCAAATTCTCCTTTACATCCCATAGCCGTAATGTGCTGTCAGTGGATGCAGAAGCAAGCTCGTTGTTGGACAAGAATTTCACATATGAGACAGCTTTACGGTGCCCCGTAAATACATGGAGTGGTTGGCTAATATTGCGCAAGTCGTAATAATGGATATGGTGATCAGCTGAACCAACCTGAAAGAATCAAGAAATTGCAATACCAGCTCAGAAAAATTCTATGTATGTGTTGGCCGAAGTTTATTGAACTAGCTAAGTGTAATATGAACTTAGTTGCAAGTTAAATGATGCATAAATATACTGAAGAGGCAACTTTGAAACATAAGCAGCCACTTAAACTATCCTGCTTACTAATTGTCTGTAGATAAGTACAACCCGTTAAACTATCTACCAGCAAAAATCAAGTGGCATGATAAGTGCCATAAGATCTTGGACGAAAGGAAATTACCGCTATGTGGTTGCTAGATCCAGGATTATATTTGACACAGCATATATTTGCTTTCATGTCGATGTTTAGCACGCTAGCTTCCTGCCGTGTGCACCAAACCTTGACCTAGTAATCAAAAAACAAAAATTAAACAGAAACGAACTTTAATTGTCTAATAAAATACATGCAAAATATAATTACAGAAGAATCAACACTTTACAGAGTTCTTAAATAATAAAATTTGCTTCTACGTACAAGTAAAATAAAGTTTCACTGCTGTTTCCCAAAGATTGTGCTCTACTATGAAGGCAAATTGAGGGTGTTCGTCATTTTAAAAAAATGAAAGCGATCAGTACGACAACCTAAATACGTTGAGGGGCTAGCAACTTTTACACACCAAGAGAATGGTTTTTCATTAATAGTTAATCTCTGACATGGCAAAACAATTCTTGCAGTCAAATGGCTAAGAAAGGATCAAAATTTAGTCCAAAAAAGCATGGAGAGGAATATATTACAAACGGTCAAACTGGAAAACCCACAGACATAGACAACTGCAAACTTTGGATCAACCCACACCAAGAGGACAAAGGATCTACAAAGTGCAAGGAGGTACCTTACAATCATCGCTGCCAGATACAAGCATCGAAGGCTCAGTCCTTGAGAAATCAACACTCCATGCGCGTTTTTCATGTTCTTCATATTCCATCAAACTCTGCAAAAGGTTAAATTACTATTGCAACAGAAGTAAATAGAACCAAAGCAGATAGATAAGATGGCCAAAGATAGAAACTGGGTTTTTGTATTTATCAGCAATAAAAGTGACAATTATTGTCTAATTTATAAGGACAGTCGTTACCTGCCGGGTATCCACATCCCAGACAGTCACTATTCCCTCATAGTCGCTGCTTGCTATATGGTTTTTGGCATACTTATTCCAGCTCAAGCAACTAAGCTTGGACCTCGTGGTCATCTCAACCACAGGACAGTGAACGTCAGTTGGCTCATTCACAACCTGATAATCAATAGCATTGGCATAATTAAGCCATTTAATGGAAGCAGATAACAGTATTAGTAATTACTAAGGATCAAAAAGAGTAGGGGAAGGAGGAGAACTCAATATGGAATCAAAATTACAGCTTGGGTACTTTTTTTTGTCTTTAATCAATTTTCTTCTATAAGTATTAATTCATACTCACATCAATTTGCAATGAACACAACATGAACAATCGTAGGTTCCTTTTGAGGAGTCACATAAAGCATAGAAATTTAGCAGGTCATCAAAGATCTCATAAATCTGGAGCATATATATACAGATGCAGGTAGGCAGGTACATATGTAAGTGTTTCAAATTCTCTTTTCCTATTGCAGATATAAATGTTTAATATATTTCCACCAGAGTTCATTGCAAAGAAGAACGAAAAAGAATTGCAATCTTTCACAAAGACATGCTAACCTGGCTCCTCCCAACAATCTCAAAAAACCTGAAAATGATTAAACAGCAAGCTTAGAAACTTACCGTTGAGAAGTCAAAAACCTTTATGCGACGGGAAACTCCGGCAGTGGCAAATAACTCGTCATCTCGATCAAATTCAATGCTGCAGCAGAATCAACCAATTTCCTCAGTTTCAGGAGACAACTAATAGAAGGATGGAATAGTAAGCACACAGAGCTTCAATATATGCGTGAGCATTCAGTGAGGGTCTGTCTCTGTCAATTATTTGATCCATCTCCTAGCTTCACTGAAGACCTCAAAAAAAGGGATCTTCAATAATCTAGAGCATAAAAGCAGAGACACCTAATTTGTTCAACTAAAAACTTCAATTAAGAAGCATTACCGCATCAGTTCAGCAAGAAGCGCAAGTCCAGCAGACATAATCAGCACTGCCACATGTCATGCCTCTAGAAAAAGGTTCCAACTTAAAATAGCTATACAAAACAACAAGAAGTTTTTTCAAGGGTCTTGCCCATTCAAGTCCGTCATTATTCTTATTCACTTGTGGTACAGCTGAATTTCATAGGAATGTTTTTGCAATGACAACAATATTCTAACATACCCAACCACAGGCAGCGCGGTTAGTGTGAGTTCTCTCCCTCATTGCAGAGGTCGAGGGTTCAAACCCTCTCGTTGCTAAAGTGTCTAAAGTGGAGGGTCCTGGTGTTGGGGTCCTGGGCTAGCCTCCCCCAAGGCCCAACGGTACCAGCAGGCACTGGAGGGTCGTGTGATCCCCGAAGGATGATTTCCGGCGGTTCCTCGGTTAACAAAAAAAAAAAAAAAAAAAAAAAAAAAAACAATATTCTAACATATTGCAGGCTGGTCAATTTACTTCGAATTTGAACACAACCTGATTAATTTTCTCCACCTACAAATGAGTTACTACTTCTCCTTGCTAATTTTCATTTTCAAAGTGTTAACCAAACCCCTAAACTGAACCAGAGTTATTAACACAACTCATAGCATATATATACAAATGCATTCATTACCCTTGCAGAAGATATAATCAATACAATCACTGTAGATGCAGCATACCATAATTAGTACAAGTACTGCGAGGACTACTATTTGCAACATACACTGCGCAGAGGTAAAAAAAGAATATATATATTTGTCATCCAAAAGTTCAGATATCGGTACATTAAATAAAACTCAAAAGACAGGAAAATCACCTTGAAACTATATTAGCTGTGTGAAATAAATCCTCATGCCTAAGTTCAGCAATTACCCGTAGGCGACTGGTCAAGAGGAACAAAAAGGAGAAGGCGTGTAAGCACCATCAGAAGGAAACAAGGCAAAAGGAATTGCTGATTTATGACAAGGATATTAGACTTAATCTATACCTGTACCGCGTAAAGGTGCTTAATACAGATTGAAAATGAGCAAGACCTGCATTATAACCCTCCCTATGTATGACATTTTTGTCCTTTTCATCCTGGAAATGTGGTTGATTTGCCAACTGGCGTCGCTTTTGTAGATAACATTCTTGGAGATCAGTAAACTGAAACAGACATTCACCCAACAATTATGTCCATTCCATGTAGATGGGCAAGAAGTCAAGGATCATTAACTACAAGTGAGTAACATGAGGCACAGATAGACAAGTAAATGTTTTTGAAAGAGATTATCTTACCATCAATACAACATGGAAACTCAATTTTGACAATCTTTCTCAAGAGATAGTTTATGCAAGAAATTCTCATAATTTTCCATGGCAGCAAAAAGGATGCTTATAGAGAAACATGGTTAGTAAGTTGAGCATCTCCAGAAGATAAGCTTTCATAATGAGCTTTAAGCAAAATAAATTCTTCAATATCACCAACCTGTGCATGAACTCGCTTTTTCCTAGTCACTGAAAGACTGGATTGATTCATGTGTTGTGAGTCAGACCCACTAAGAGTATCCTTTCTCTGTAGTCCGTGGGAGCTCACTTGAGCCTTAGTTTCCATTTTCTTGCTCTGTAGACTACCAGAGGACAAATTTCCCCGGGTACTGATGTTACTGGAGGTAAAGCCACTAGGTGTTTTCTCCATTGACGAAGGCCACGGCTTTCTCATGCTATGATCATCTCCAAGCATCCTCAGCTTCACAGAGTACCTGTCCCTTGCCCGATATAACTCTATCCTATGTCTCTCCACAGAATTAATATCCTCCTTGATATACTGGAGATCATTTTGTATCTGTAGCAGAAAAAGAATTCCTGGACATGATTGTCAATTAGGACTTTCACCTAACCACTGTCCCTCAGATTATTTTTGAGGGAAGGGGTTAGGCAAGAGGCTGCAGGACTACAGCAGCAGCACTTAGCAAGGAGAAACGAGATGACATTCACAGATAAAAGGTGAAAACAAACCTCATGCAACTCTTCAACTTTTTGCTTCCTCAAGCAATGCAAGAAGTCAAGAAGAATTTGCATATTTCTCTCGGCTTCCTCTTGTTCCATTTTTCTCTTCTTCTCTGCAAGAAACACGAGAAGGCTATCTAGCTCCTTGATTGACACTGGACAACCCTATGGATAATCAAAAGGCCAAAATTAGCAGAATATATTTCAACTCAAAAACAGCCAATACAGTCCAAATTATTTTGTTCTCCATGGCTACTTAGCTACACGTCCGGTAAATACCCAATGCACTGGAGCATCATTGGATAGCATCTCCAGGTTATTAAGATTGAAGGTCAACTATGTTTTTCTATGATTGAAATGCTATCCATAAAGAAGTACGAACAAGTTCAAGGAAAGGATCAACGTCACAGGTTCAATTCCTCAAAAGAGACAAGTTCAGCAATCTCGTAATTATTGGATCACTCAATTGAGCTTTGGCTTAATACTTATATAATCCATAAGTCAATAGCATATATATTGTGGCTCATGGTTTACTTAGCTAAGGTGGAAAAATGTTGAGCAAGAAAATAAATAAGGAAGAGAGATCCAGCTAAAATTTGATTAAGGCATGTGTTAAAGTCACGAGTTACAAACTTCAGTCCACTATAATTGAACCGAACATATCAGCAGAAAGTGCAAAGTTGAAATTAAATTGCGTTCTTCGTCGCATAAAAAAGTGTCCAGAATGAGAATTTCAAGTTAGAGATGCCTTCTCGCTAACTTATTATTTGCCACAGTCAATAAAGTAATGCACTAGACGCTTCCATAAAGAGCCTGGACCTTGTTACCACAGAGCTAGAAAGTGAAAAATAATAGTTGCTCATATAGATACCCATTTATGCGTTTGCCAAAATTTGGAGATGGCTTCCATGGACTCTCTATGCCTGAATGAAACTTCCACCTTTTAAAAAAATCACGAAAAGAAAAGCCAGCAAGGACTAACCTGTTGCAGCGCCACACGAAAATGTTCAATGGGAGATGCAGTTTTTGATACTTGCCGAGCAGAAGTCTTCTTCAATAGCTGCAAATGAGCCAGATGGATACCATGAAATAAGCTTACACTGGAGACACAGTTCGGAGATAAGAACAACTCTAAATCAAGTCGGGTACACCCGATGCCAAAATCTTCCATGAGATAGTTGTTTTACAGCTATCAAGCTTCAATTTTGAGATTCGCAATAATAATTCTGTCGGCCTGTGCGCTTCAGTCTATCTGCCGAGCTCTCAATGTGTTCAGATAGAAATTTCCCGCGAATAGAGATAAGGCGCTTAACATTGCGGTTACGTATGGCTCTGAGACGTCAAAAGACTACCGATGCTAACTCAGCTCTCCGCGAAGCAATTCCAAAGCAGACAAAATTACCGATCACCGACATAAAGAATCGTCCCCATCCACGAATCCGACGCGCTACCGCAATGACTACTCAGAACCGTAAGCCGTCAAAAACAGTATGGAAAAGGCGAATGAGCAGATCGGGGACCTTATCGAGCATGAAATTGGGGAAAATCTGGTGGCTGTTGAGGAAATGGCCGCAGCAGGGGCAATCGTTCTTGTTGCGGAGGTGAGTGGTGATGCACATGTAGCAGAAGCTGTGCCCGCACGACGTCAGGAACGCGTCCTTGATCACCTGCATGCAAATCGGGCACAGGAAGTCCCTGTCGAGCTGCTCGGCGGCGGAGGCCCCCGCGGCGGCCGCGTCCCCGGCGACCTCCGGCGGCGGCGGCGGCGCGGCGGCAGGGGGGAGGGCGGCGGCGGCCACGGTCGCCGACGAGGAGACCGGCTCGGGCTTCACCGCCGGGACCAGAGCCCCGGTGGACACTTCCTCCATGCGTGGACTATGTTTCCAAGCGGCGGCGGCGGTGGCGGTGGCGGTGGCGGCGGCGGCGGGGATGGCTTGCGAATCGGTTGGAGAGGAGGAGAGAGGAGGAGATGCGTGCCGTTCTGAGCAGAAGGAGCAGGAAGATTGATGAGAGAGAGAGAGAGGGAAAGAGTGGGGCCGGGCGGAGAGGAGCTTGAGGGGGAAAATGGTCCACGCAGAGCGCGCTGGGCGGAGTGATAAAAAAACGGTGATCCGAAGATACGTTGGCGTCACGAGCCGTGCGAGTGCCACCAAATTGGACAAATTGGAAGCTCATTCATTGAACCATGTACCCCGTGAAGGGTCCACTTGTCAGACTCTTCCTTCTATTTAGAGGCATGGATGACCTCTCTCTCTCTCTCTCTCCTCTCCCTCACCTAAGCCTGGCCTTTGCTACGCCTCGGCACATCTTGTGTTTACAATATTTTTCTCCAGAAATATCACAAGATCTAACCAATAAATCTTACTCTGTAATAAAACAAGTAACTTGAACTTTTGTAGGGGCATCAAATTTCTGAGTGCCCATTTCCTGGTTTTTTGTGCTAGTCATAGAGCAAAGTCATGCTACATTCACTTGGAAATAAATGCATGAAAAATGAATTACACCGTAATTATAACATAATAAGCACCTAGCCATCGCTTAGAATAGCAGGCCATACGTGAATTGGTAAATTGCCTAGCAATAACTTGTTGCCATTCTCCTTTAACCTCTTCATGAGCAACACAATACTCACTTTCCCATCTTTGAACACATTATTCGGTCTTCTTCATAGCTCCAGGAATAATGCAAACACGAATCATTAAAAAAAATGCACAATATAAGTGAAACCTGTGGTTTTCGGGAATTAATTTCTTCTTTCACTTTTTCTCGCGCTTGTTGCAATCAAAAAAACATTTCATTTGTGGCGCAAATTATACCTTAATAAATTTAAAACTCGAACTTTCACATCCGATGAATGATCTCATCACATAAATATGACAGATGCCACCCTCCAGCAAGGACTAGCACTTAAGGAGGACCACGTCCTCCGGACGAGTTGCTCGCGGTTGCTATCATTTATACTCTTATCATCCTTAGGGCGCACGGGAGGAGCATGTGACAGTGGTTACGAAGGAGCTGTCGAGGCTCCTAAGAAAGGGAATGTGGGTGGCTAGTGCAAGAGGAGTGTAAGACCGGCGAGAGAGCGTGTGGCACTAAAAGAAGAAAGGAGGGAGAGGAGAGAAAGATTCCGACAAGGAAAACACTTTTTCATCCTTTCATATATTGAGGGATTTCACTTGGAAAAGAAAATGTTCCATACTAATGGATTTGGGTCCATAACCATGAGTTTCAATGTACGCGATCTGCGTGGAGTGGGGAGTGAAGGTGTGGCGAACCGCCGTCAATTTCTAGATGATCCTTCGTAGGATGAGAGAACCTTTCAACTCCGGCGAATCAACTCCAAATCAATTTCAACAAGGAGAAATAGTGCAAAGGTGGGATAGAGTGCTCTACTTGGTTCGGATGGCCTTGTCAATTGGAGATGAACATCATATCCTCACCTGTGTCCCGACTCCCGACCAAGCTCACTCTTCTATTTTTTTGTGACCCAAGAATCCGTTAGACTAGTCGGCCATCGAGTAAACTCGGGGCGTATAGCGGGAGGACCCATCACCTCCGACATCCCACTTAAGATCCCAAGCGACCGTGAAAGGATTCAAACTTTTCCCCCCCTTGTAAGGGGAAGAGACCCCAAACCATCGCGGCCAGCAAGGCGGTGGTAAGCTCACTCTCTTTTTGTTCTCGCAAACCCCTTTTTTGCAAGATTCCTTTTTCTATTTTCCGTAACAAACTCAGCCAAGGTTTCATTTGGTGGGCCCCCCCATTCAAGAAAATATTAGGTACAGCTTTGTGTCCAAGTGAAAAACTACTCCATTCAACTTATAAATGAATGTGCTAATCTAGAAAGATTTCTAGAAAAATTGTGTTCCCAACCATGATTGATTAAGTATGTGATTTTGCAGAAGGTTATTAAATCTGTTGAAGGTCAGGAAGGACAAAACAGAGCTATATTTGATGAAACTGCTTCGAAGGTCTATCAACATTACAAGTTTTACAAGAACATAGAATTTATTGGTTATGTGCAGTATTTGAATACATCGTAATGATTTTACTAACTTCAATACGCATGAATATATTGAATTAGTGCATAAGTTGTTATCGGAGTTTAACGGTGAAAAACAAATCAACATACTATTTAAAAGACGGAATCGATGTATCCTGAAAAGCACATAGGGTTATTATTTAAAGTGAATTTCACTAAGTTAAGATTACTCGGCCATTCTACATGCCTTGCTAATTATTTTGGTGGTTTAAAAATATTTTTTGGCTTATCGGCAGGTAGAACAGATACTTCTTACTTATTATTTATGGAAATTTCAAATATCTTTTGAAGGATAACCATGTTGCCCCTAAACTTTACCTTACCAACCGCTTGTTACTAATATAGCATGCCACGTTTTTAGTCTTTCATTTAGTTTCTTAATTTCATATTATATCGGGCATGGCATTATTTATTTATTTTTTTAACTCTAGTCCAATTATGTTTTTGATAAGCTTGAATCCTCGTTTTGCGCACCTACTTCGCCAATCCATTTAGTAAAAGAAAAGGTTTACAAAACAAGAGTAGATAGCTATTGGTCCATTTGGTAACACTTTTCAGGGAATAATTTATTTTCAAAAATATTTTTTCTTTAATTTTTATTCTCCATAAGAATTTCTAAATAAAAGAACGCGTTTGGTAATTATACAAAATTTCTATTCTTGAAATAGAAAAAGAACATGAATGTGTTTAATACAATTCACAAATTTTTTTTGTGATGTAGAATTTTTTAAATTTTTTAATAATTTTTAAAGATTTTTTTTTTTTCTTATTCTTCCTTGTGACCACCGTCGATCACCGGCCACCACAAACCTTGATCGCCGACCGCCAATTGACTGCAACCGTGGCTCATCTTGGTGGTGGCCAGACAACAGGAGTAAGTGGCAAGGGGTGGTGGGCAATAAGAAAGAAAAAAAGAAAAATAATAATTTATTTCAAGAAATTGTTCATGGGATTAATAAGTTAAGGCGTGTTGGATAACATTTTTATTTTCGAGAGCAATTTCTAATTAGAACGATTTTTTTAATTTTGTTCCCAGAGAAACAATTTATAAGCATTTTAAATCATTTGGTAACTATCCAAAATTTCAATTCCCGAAATAGAATTGTGTTTTGGCACCGTTATAAAAATTTATGCTTTAAATCATTTTTTTTAAATTTTTAGATATTTTATTTTTTTTCCTTTTTTTTTTTTCTTTTTTTTTCTTCTTTTCTTTTTTTCCTTTCTTTCTCCCCTTCTTCTTCTTCAAAGTGGCTGTCGGCGGCCTTGGGATGATCGGCAATTGGCCAAACGAGAGCCAACAACTTCAGCTCGCCGGCCCTCGCCGAGGTCATGCCTCATCAACCAAGCCTCACCAATAGGCCGAGTGCAAGGCTTAATCGAGCCTTGGCTAGGTGAGCAGCGTGGCCCAAATTTGTGGAGGTCGAGCTCACCCACCGCCCGGCAAGGCTGACCTCACCAAATCTAGGCGAGGTCGAGCCTCGCCGGCCAAGTGAGCCTTGCTAGTGGCCGGGGAGGCCCCGATGAGGCCCGCTTGGCCATCGGCGAGCTCGCTGAATCTCGCCTTGGCTTGGCAAGCCTCCAACGAGCTCATTAGCGACCGACGACGATGGGCAATAGACAGTGGATGGCAATGGGCGGCGGCGGCAGTTGAAGAAGAAGAAGAAGAGGGGAGAAGAACAAGAAAAAATAGAAAATAGATACTTGATTCTAGAATTGTTCCGGAAACAAATAATCAGTTTTTTTACTTCTCAATTCCATTCCAAATTTACTTCCGGGAACAAAAAAATTAGAAATTTGTTCTTGAACAAAAATTTTATCAAATGCATTTTTGTTCCAAATTTACACCGGAAAACAAAACAAAAATTAACAAGCAGGCCCTTATTTTCTTATATTTCTTGTTTTTGTTTCAAATCTATTTCTCGGCCACTTTTCTATTTTGATAAATAGAAAACTTAGTTAATTTTACCAAACGGAATTATGTTCTTTTTTTTATTCCGGAGGACAAAAGAATAGAAAAATAAAGAAATTGGAACATTGCCAAACAAGCCCTACAAGGAAATCACGAGTAATAGAGAGTGGGGTTAAATTATACATCTTGAGGCTGAAATTATAGTGAAAATTTGGGTCTTAATAGTTCGGTATTATAAGAAGGTTAATAAAGTGATAAGATGAACCAATGACTAAGAGCTTATGTGACATCCCGATTTTTCAACATTTTCAATAATTTGAGACGGGCATTTGGCACGCATATGCTTCTTTCCTTGAGTCGGCCACTCATGTGAAAGCTAGTTCTGGTAAAGTCCGTTAAGAGTTTTTAATGCATCGACTCGAGAATTTGACCGGGGAAACGACCTTTCGACCGAGCTAATCACCCAAGGGTCATTACGGCACAAATAAAAATCGATTAGAGACCTGGAGATAGGTGTTGGCGAGGCATGTGATCAAGTGTGGGTGATTCCACCGGGATCGCACAATTCTTGTCGATTGGCACCGGACCGACTTTTTATCGATTTGCACTTTTCATCGATGGACCCCTGTGTTCGTATTTCAAAAGATTACCTCGACAACCGAAAGTCGCCAATGTTTCAAAGATGTACATTGTGGCTTGAGATGATCAACCACGGGTCAAATGCATGAAAAGTTTCTAAAGGCTACCCGGAGGTGGGCCGCGCTAAGATCGTATCGTCAAAGTAAATTAACCGTTTAATCAAATCGAAATCGGGTGAAAGAGCAGGTGTGTCACAAATCATTTTAGGATCATTGGCTTATCTTTGGAAGATTTTTCATGCAATCGAGTTCTTTGGCAAATTAAATTCGAAAATGGTTAATTTGGCTCCGTCTTTGGTTGTCTTTTGGGACTTAAGTTGGTCTTACGGATAAGTGAAGATGTGAATTGAAGTGTGGTGACATTGGATTAATTTATGGACTTCAATTTGATTCGATTGAAAGAGAATTGATAAAGTGAAGAAATTTGATGTCAAAAACCCCGGCGGAAAATGGAAGTGAACCCATTGGAAGAGGTTGTGGGAGTGAGTGGAGTATGACATCATGCATGAGGTCATGGTGGGCCTTTTTGTGGATTAAAGAAAATGAGAAAGAAAAGAAAAGAGCCCCACTCCTTCTCTCTCCTCCTCTCTCTTCTTCCTCTCCCGTTGCCTTTCTCCCCCATTTCTCTTTGTGCGAAGAACCAGAAAAAATTGCAGAGAAGAAGGAGCAGCCATGGCCGGCCACCCGCTCGCACGCCGTCGTCGCCGCCGCCGCCGTGCGTCCGTCCCGCGCCGCCCTCGCGCGCTCGCCCGCTCGCGCTGCTGCTCTTCCCTCATTCGCCGTCATCCTCGCTCGTCTTCACGTTTGGGAGGCTGTCCGACCAGCCTAGGTCACGGATCAGCCACCGTGAGCCGCCGTGCGCCCCCGCCTTAGCCCGCCGGAGCTTCGCCTTGCTTCCGCCGCCCTTGGCCGCCCGAACCGGCGCCGGATTTGCTCCCTCTCAGCCCCGAACAGCAACCAAGAAAAATGGGTATGCAGCGGACGTTTGGCCCGTTTTGGCCGCCTTCCCGAGCTCGGATGCTCGGCCCGCTTTGAGGAAAGTTGTTCTCCTCGGCGTCCTCGTCGTTTTTGGTTCGCTCGGTTCGTTAATCCGGTGAGTTTAACTCACTAAACCTCGCTTAGAGGGTTAATGATGCTTTAGGTGTGCTTAGTTTATGTTAAGTGTTATTAGGTGGTTAGTTTAATTTATTTAAGTGTAGATTATATTAATGTGCTTGATTAACTTAAATTGTGTTTAATTTAAAGTTAAGTGGGTGTTTATATTAATATAAACATTGATGTGACATAAAGGAATTTACTTTTGATTTATTTAAATATCTCGAAATTATTTAATATTTTAATAATATATTATTATTCGAAATTATTAAAATATTATTATTTAATTATTTTCGGAATAAATTTAATTATTTATTAAATTCGAAAATTTTGTTTAACCCTAAATTCTCAGAATTTCGTGCCGGCGTATTTGTGCAATGATTTTGAAATTGACGATTGGATATTATAAATTGAGTGTGGATTGTGAAAATATGGATATTATTATTTAATTAATTTTCGGAATAAATTTTAATTATTTAATAAATTCCGAAAATTAAGTTGGGACCCTAAATTCTCAGAATTTTGTGCATGATTCTTTGTTGTGTATTGATTATGAATTTGATGATTAGATATTACAAATTGAGCGATGATTTGTGCAATTAATTATTGAATTGTTGTGTGCTGGTTGAAAGACTCGGGTCGCAGTAGTGGCTAGGCCGACTGGACCTTTGTTCTTCTAGGAATGCCGTCGAGAGAGTGACGTGGCTCGGGTCGCAAGAGTGGCTAGCCGACTGGACCTTTGTTCTTTTAGAAATCTTTGTCAAGAGAGTAATGTGATGCCGATCGCAAGAGAGGCGGGCCGATTGGATCGATGCTCCTTCGGGAATGCCGTCGACGAGAGACGAAGCCGTGCTCCAAGGGGGAGACGATGCTCCTTCGGGAATGCCGTCGACGCGACGGCCGCGCTCCATGGGGAGGCGATGCTGGCTATATGCCGTAGATAGCCGAACTGCGAGTAGGCTATGCCCTTGTGTGGCAGTGAATATCAATTGGAATGCATGTTGAGTGTTGTTGATGTGTCGGATTATGGGACGGAATTGTGTGGCATGGAATGGGACGTGTCATAACGATTTAGTCTTATAATCAGGTCGGTTGTTGGATATATGAAAGTGAATACGTTCCATTTGTTTAAGTTCCTCTTACTATCTCGTGATTGAGTGAAATTATAGGTAAATGTTGTGTGGCTAGGCCACCCAGGCGTATTTTATTTCTAATAGGGGTTTAGGGGTTGAACTTGCCGAGACGTGGTTGGTTATTGAATAACCATTTTATAAGAAGGTTAGGATATGTGAAGTCATGATTAAGATGAACTAATGACTTTTAAGAGCTGGCCGTAGCCGTTTGTAATTCCGTTGAATTGTGAAGGTGTTATGTGGTGACATAGATTGTAGACTGCGTAAATTCAAATGGACTATTTGATCGACCGCAGTGGGAGTTCGTGAGAGCTTAAAAAGACATAGATAGACTGCACAAATGGACTATAAGTTCTGAGAGTAACTTGATGGATAGGAAATGCGAAAGTAATAAGCTTTGATCTAGTAAGAAACTGACCATCTGATAAGCTACAGTCTGTTAGAATTCTAGGTTATTAAGTCTTACAGCCACAAAAATCTTAGTATTTGCAAGGTAAGGGTTTTAGAAGTGTTGAGTTTTAACTCTGTCCTCTTTCATTGATGATTTTTTTTTTTTTTTGGATTTTTCACTATCAATTGCAATGTCATAAGCTGTTGTTCCATCATATCAATTTTTCAGTTTGAAAATGTTTGAGTATTGGTTATTGATGAAATTGGGCAGATTTAGATCATAAAATTAATCTAATTATGATTTTCAGAATAAAAGGTCCAATACTCAAATGATAAGTAATAATAAGCAGTGGTTTCAATAATTTAAGTCATAATAGATTGAGAAAGGTTATTTATTTTTGCTTAGGAAGTCAAACTTATATTGAAAGTCTTGATGCATTTCGTCGCAATGTTCGATATCATAAGATTCAATATTAGTAGGTATAATCGCAGCCTATAATATTAGGACCTCTCAAAAATTGTTATGGAACAATTCCCAATTGTTTTGCACAAAGCACTCCAATGACTTGTGATCCTTGGGATAGTTTTGAACATGAATAAAAATTTGCCCCATTCAAAAGAAAAAAATCAAAAATCGTTTCAGGGATCATCAGTTTCATTGAAAGGAACCGCACTGCACCACGCCCCCAACTCGCCATCCTTCCATTGAAATCGCGAGAGAATAAGGCAACCTACCTAAGCTCGTTGCAGCCCAACAGAATGCAGCACCAATCTCTGTCATCTGAAAACATTGCTGGCTTTCCTAAAAAGCGTTTGGCTTTGTCTCTGAGCCGTAGCATTCATTACTGTACATAAGTGGAAACATCCAACTTGGCGATCAGCAGTTCGCCTCCGGAGAAAATATTACATACCCTAACAGTGCCACGTCAATTTTACTCTGATTCATTCACGCATCGACACTTGTTCTCGAGGCTTGCCGTCGTCGAGAGGGAACGTTGCCGTCGTCGGAGAGAGCGTGGCCATCATCAGAGAGCAAGCACTATTTGGGAGAGAGTCGTGGAGTCAGGAAAGAGGGGATAGAGTGAGAAGAGAGAGGAGAGAGGAGAGAAGGAGTAGAAGATGGAGAGAAGAGAGAGCAGATGTGGCGGGCCCGAACGACAGGTGAAGCGTGAATGGATCAGAGTAAAATTGATGTGCTACTGTTAGGGTATGCAATATTTTCTCCTTCGGCACAGGAGTTATTATCCTGTACTTTAGAATGTAGATGCTGATAAACAACAGGCTCCAATGGAAAAAGGAGGACCCATGTGGAGATGCGCTTGAGGAGAGAGCCGACGGATTCATTCTGTCACACCCTAAAACTACAAAGAATGGGGATGACACGGTCGTCTTCCATACGAAGGACACAGCCTCAAACACAACCAAAAACCTGATATTAACTTATATATCTCAACTATATATATGTGTGTGTGTGTGTATGTGTGTGTATAACATATATATATGTATGTATATATATATATATATATATATATATATATATATATATGTATATGTATATCAAATAAAACCAATAGATTGTTTGCAACATCAGAGTTTCTATAATTCACCAAAAAGAAATTTACATTTAGAACTCAACTAGTCCAACCAATAGCAAGGATTAGTGCACCACTTCCTTAAACCATACCATACCCAAAAATAGAACTCCCAAAAGTTTCCTAGCAGAGCTCTTGTCCTACTAGTTGCTAATTCTGGGACTTAAAAACATGAAAGATGAATAGAATGAGCAACCACAACTCGGTGAGTAGTACATATCATAAAAGCATATCAAACTTCCACATTATATATTTAAAACTCAAGACATGGCTCATTATCGCCAAACAAAAATATAATAACTAACTTGAACAAAATGTTTTACCTAACTATATCAAATAGCAAAATTTCTAATTCATCCATAATAACAAAACAAGTATCATCAATTTGATTCTATAATCGGACTCATCCTATCTCATATCGATGGTTCATTCCACGCTTAATATCCAAACTCAAGGCCCCAGAGGTAGCTTCCCACGAAATTACGTTATCGTGTAACACTTAGTTCTTTACTATGCATGTCAATAGTACAAGGTCCTAGAGATGGCTCCCATGTGACCATGTAGCACTTAGCTCTTGACAAGGCTCTAGGTGACTCACACGAAATTTCGTTATCGTGTAGCACTTAATCATTTATCTCTTCACAACACATTTGATTTCCTTAGTACAACACATATCATCTTTTAATAGTCATCACATAATCACATAAATTAATTGTACCAAAACAGCATACATAACCCTTCAAGAGAGATTTGTCAAATCATCCCACAATAACTCAAAATTACCAAGTACTATATCCATCTCTATACAACAAATAGGTCATCACTTCCCTACACAAGTATATGATGATTACTCTTAGTTTCACAAAACCAAAGAAGACCTTAGCACTACTCACTTGGGGATGCCCTAAAATCAAATATTATGTGTTATTTGATCCTTCGATCTCGCGATCCGGGTGTTGCGTTATAAAGTTGAGTCGGCTTGACGAGGTATGCACGTACCAAAATCCTTTTCCTCTTTTTCCCCTTCTCCTTCTTCTTCTTCTTTTTCTTTTTCTCTCCTTTTTGGTCGAGGGAGCTCTCAGCTGCCCTTTTTAGCCGAGCACCTCCCCCCCTCCTTTTTTACTTTTTTTACTTTTCAACTTATCTTTCTTTTTCTTCTTTTGGACCCCCACCAGCCAAATATTACACGTTCGGATTGAAAAAAAGCAGATCCCAAAACTAGCAGCTGAAGCTGACATGGGAAACCTCGGAGCAGGGAGAACCGACGGTGACAAGACAGAAGAACCGAAAAATGGCACCGAAGGGAGGAAAGTGATGTCGAGAAGGGTCTCGGAGTGCATTTGAAGCACATGCGAACGAGGGTGTAGACCGATATGCAGAAAACGAGTTGATGTCATTATTCCTCCCCCTCCATTATCTTATTATTTGCTTGCTTAAAGTGAAGGAATTTTCTGCGAATTAATGTAATTTTTTTCGAGAGATTCTAAATAATTATTTCAAGAGTGTTATAAAAAGAAGAGAAGGATTGTGTAACAATTTTGATGTATCATGAGAATAATAATCTACTCTGATCCACAAAAAATCAAATCACGAACAATTATATATTATGTGGGATCTATTTCTTCAAAAAATGAAATACTGTGAAAATAATAATTTATTGTGAATCATGAATTTTTGAAAAGTGGGTACCATAATAATTTATAGTTATTTGTAATTTGATTTTTTATGATCTAGAAATGTATTTATAATTAATGCGGGTCGTTGATAGACTGTAAGACGAAATATTCACCGCAAGATCAAGGAGAAATCTACGGTTGAGATGGTGACCCTCGATGTCATCGGACTCGTTCCAAGTCTTCTCCCGAGCTTCTCTCAAAATGTTTTGCGGGGAAACGTTAAGACTGCATATCTGGTCGTCCCTCCTCCGTCCTCTTTTTCACTCTCTGAGTCTCTGCTCTGCTCTGTCTTCTTCCTCGTCTCTTCTTCTCCCGCTCAAAGCCCGGAAATCTCTCCGTTCTCTGCTATACAATCTCTGTGTAAGTACTCTCACTTCCTGTCGATTTCTCCTTTTTAATGCTCTTTTTCCTCCTTCGAGGTCACTGTCTCTCTGCATGGATTGTCATGGAGCGTGATGTTCACCCTGTTTTCGAGGTTCTTTATGGTCCGATGATGCTGCTCCAACGACGATGAAGCTGGTTTCTTATATCTTTCTTCGTTTTGTTTGTCAATGCCCGTGGATGATCAATGTGAATGCTGGTTGACGAACTCTTTTTTCCTTCCAAGATTCTTCTTCTTCTTCTTGACGAACTCTTTTTTCCTTCCATCTTCTTCTTCTTCTCCTTCCTCCTCCTCCTCCTCCTTCTTCTCCTCTCCTCCTCCTTATTCTTCTTCTGCTTCTTCTCCTTCTTCTCCTCCTCCTCCTTGACGAACTCTTTTTTCCTTCCAAGCTGCTTTACTCATGCTGCTGCTTCTTCTTCTTGACGAACTCTTTTTTCCTTCCAAGCTGCTTTACTCATGCTGCCTTCCTTCTTCTTGACGAACTCTTTTTCCTCCAAGTTCTCCTCCTCCTCCTCCTCCTTCTTGACGAACTCTTTTTTCCTTCCAAGCTGCTTTACTCATGCTGCTGTGCTTCTTCTTGACGAACTCTTTTTCCTTCCAAGTTCTCCTCCTCCTGCTCCTCCTCCTCCTCCTCCTCCTCCTCCCCCTTCTCCTCCTCCTCTTTCCGGTTTTACGTTCCTCTGTTTTCCTGGTCTCCTCCTCGCATCGCGGCGTCCCCGTGACACGAGTCTGACGCAATGGGCTGTTTTCGTTATCTTATGCATAAGCAGCGGTTTGCTGCTCTGCACCAGTTTTATATATACAATGGCAGATGAACATCATCAGCTCTTAGTTTGATTTTTATCTGTTTGGGATCTTATGAGAACCTTTGGTTGCTGCTGGGTTCTTGGTGGAGTTCGATTTCGTGCTTGCTGAGCAGTTACTGAAAACATTCCACTGCAGTTTTGACATTGTGGAAGATGAAAAAACCTTGCAAAGAGAAAGCTATATTCACTTATTGATATCATCACTAGTTTCTTTTCAAAGATTCTGCGAGATAAGATAGAGATAGTTTCTTGATTTTTATTTTTTTGTCGCGTTAGCTTGTTCATTTGATTAGTTATATAAAATGCTTGATGACCGAGCAGTGAAATATTCCACTTTTCCCACAATTTTTGACAGGAGCTTGCACTAGAGAATTTTGGGTGTGTTCTTAGAAAAAAAGGACAAAGTTACCTGCAACATGGAGGAAAACCGAAAACTGCCGCATCCCGCTCCAACCCCAAATCTTCCTCCCAACACCAAGCCTGAGCGCCCAGATTTACCCAAGTATTCCATGATTGACAGGCGTGGGACGGGCAGTGCTGGAAGGCCAATAAATCTGCTCACCAATCACTTTAAAGTTTCTGTCAATGTCCCAGATGCAGTTTTTTACCAGTACAGTGTATGTTTAGCTTGTCATATGTGCAAGCATTTTGTCCAAGTAGTTACCCAAGTGAATACATCTGGTTACCTTTTTTGAATACGTTAAATACATAGAGATCTCTCTTTGGCAGGTTTCTTTTACTTCAGAAGAGAGGAGAGATGTCGAGGGAAAGGGAATCGGGAGAAAGCTTATGGACAAGCTATATCAAACCTACTCTTCTGAACTTGCTGGTAAGAAATTTGCTTATGATGGAGAAAAAACATTGTATACAGTGGGTCCCCTGCCGCAGAACAAGCTCGTATTAACCGTGGTTCTTGAGGATTCTTTTGCAAAGAGGTATGCAAGTTATAAAATTCCTTGTAAGTTCCTTTCCTAAAGTTGGATCATAAGCCACTGAATTAACGTGTGGTGTTGCACCTTTCCTTCACATATCAGGGAAAGCGAGAACCTAGGTGGCGGCGAGAGTTCTACTAAACGGTCAAAACGCTCTTTTCAGTCAAGGACTTTTAAGGTAGAAATAAGTTATGCTGCAAAAGTGCCCTTGAAGTCGATCCTTCTTGGTTTAAAAGGAAAGGATAAGGATAATAGTGCTCAGGATGCTCTAAGAGTGCTTGATATAGCATTGAGACAGACAGCAGCGAAAAGGCAATATTCCTGTTACTATGTTACTCGTTTCTATTGCGTGATGATAACTATTATCTTCTGTTGATGGGGCTGTTGGATATGCAGGGGATGTCTTCTGGTAAGACAGTCATTCTTCCATGATGATTCAAGATACTTCACAGATGTCGGAGAAGGTGTAACTGGTGTTAAAGGTTTTCATGCCAGCTTTTGTCCAACTCAGGGTGGCTTGTCCCTGAATATGGGTAGGATTCTTTATATACCACTAACCGTATTTAGTTTCACATGACATGTCCAGTTATCCTTATTTTTTCTCTTATTGAAGATGTGTCTACGACAATGATCCTTAAACCGGGAGCTGTGATTGAATTCCTTTTAGCCAACCAGAATGTGCGGGAACCTCGTCATCTCAACTGGGCTAAGGTAAAAAAACTGTTTGGCCTATATGATATAGATTCTAAATGGCTCCAGATGTATGCAATGTCATTTTGTTACGCAGGCCAAGAAGATGCTGAAGAATCTGAGGATTAAGACCAGTCACCGCCATATGGAGTACAAAATAGTTGGTCTTAGTGAAAAGCCATGCAATCAGCAATTGTATGTGATATTTTTGTAGCTTCTTAGCCATTTTTCCTTCCTGAAAAACAGAAGGAGCTTTAACATTTTCCTGTTGTCCCCAAGTTTCCCTCTGAAACTGAGAAATGGGAAAGGCCCGGGTGGCGAGGAGCAGACTGTGGATGTTACTGTATCTGATTATTTTGTCGAGCGCCATGGCATAGTGCTTACAAACTCTGCAGACTTGCCATGCCTTGATGTTGGCAAAGGAAACCGGCCAAATTACCTACCTCTGGAGGTGGACAAATTTTTTCCCTCTTTTGTTGTTTTTCTCGGTAATAATTCAACTTCAAGGTCATTCCTAAGCGTTGAGTTTTAACCCTCTAAATGGTGTCCCATTTGCTTCTATCTTACAGCTTTGTTCACTTGTTTCGCTTCAACGCTATACAAAAGCACTATCATCAATGCAGAGAGCATCTTTAGTTGAAAAATCAAGGCAAAAGCCTCCGGAGAGGATGAGAACTCTAGTTGATGTACTGCAGACCACTTGGCTTCACTGATCTCTGTTACTTTTTCCCCTTCTCTGTGAGCATAAAGATGCAATCTGTTTCCTTGAAATTATAGGCTTTGAGAAACTACCGCTATGATGAGGATCCTGTGCTAGCTGAGTGTGGTATTTCCATAGAAAAGCAATTGACCCAAATCAAAGGCCGTGTTCTTGAATCCCCAAAGGTAAATTCTAATGCATTACATGCCTTGGAGCTTATAGAGCTACAGGTATGTTAAACGGGATATTGCTTTGTGTTAGTTAACGTGTGTTTGGTCACTGACAGCTGAAGGTGGGGAATAGTGATGATTGCATCCCTCGTAATGGACGATGGAACTACAATCAAAGAGTATATTGTCTTGGACTCCTGAATCTTTCGTTGTGAAAATATGCTACATCGCATTTTTGATCTTTTATTTTCAGTCTCCTACTTAATTAATCATCTGTTCTAAATATTTTTTACACAATTTCTTGTAAACTTGATCTGTAGACCCTTTTGCAACCTTTCCACATCAAATGCTGGGTTATTGTCAACTTCTCTGCTCGTTGTGATATGAGTCACCTTTCACACGAGTTCATTGACTGCAGTCGGAAGAAGGGTGTGGTACGTTAAACGAGAGTAAATGGTCATGCACACTTGATTCTCTTCCTTTTTTTGACCTCTCTCTCTTTCTCTCTCTCTCTCAGCAAATTGAACGTCCCAAGTTACTTATTAAGGAAGATTCACAATTGCAAAGGGAGAGTCCTGTTAGAAGGGTAGACAGGATGGTTGAGCAGATAGAAAAGTTTCGAGATTTACATCAACTTGATCTCATTCTGTGTGTCTTGGCAGAGAGGAAGAACTCAGATATCTATGGTAGGAGTATTATTGTGTTTTGCTTGGGTTTACTTATTTTTTGGTGAACTATCAACTTTATGTCCTTGTCTTTTCAAAGGGCCTTGGAAGAAGAAATGTCTTAGTGATCTGGGTGTTGCCACCCAATGCATTTCCCCATATAAGATAAATGATCAATGCCTTACGAATCTGCTGCTTAAGGTGAACGCGAAGGTAAATGTGCGAAGCCACAACTTAAATGGTAATTAGATTTCTGGCTCTTTCCTACGCTGACATTGACTTTTGGCAGCTCGGGGGAATAAATTCTTTGCTGGCAATAGAGTACTCTTCAAGTGTTCCCATAATAAAGAATACTCCTACGATGATTCTGGGTATGGATGTCTCTCATGGTTCTCCTGGTCAATCAGATATGCCGTCTATTGCTGCGGTAAATGGTCCAAGTAGAACTATTAAAAATTATAGTGACCATTGTTGGTGTTGTTCCTGTAACAATCTTATTGCATCTTGAGTAGGTTGTTGGCTCTCGACATTGGCCATTGATTTCAAGGTATAGAGCATCTGTAAGAACACAGTCACCGAAGATGGAGATGATTGATGCTTTATTCAAGCCTTTGGCTGATGGGAAAGATGATGGTATCATGCAGTACGTATATCTTGATCTCATGCCGTTCAAGTTTTATTCTTAATCAGTGTTCACTATCATAGAAGTGTTCAAGCGTGTGCTAATGTCCCATTATATTTCTCTGAAAACCGTACTCTATTTAATAACGATAAAACTTCTCAATTTTTTGAGCACACGGAACTCTGTTTCTATTTCCTCAGGTAGTTTTGTCATTGGTGTGCGTGCTACCGATGCAAGCTATCAAAAACTGCGACACAAGTATAATGGATTTATCATGCATATGCACTGATTCCAAAAGCATATTTTTCTGTGTTAATGCGTTCTGGCCATATTTCTGTGCTCTTAGTTTTGTCATTTTCATCTCTATATATTGACTTTGGCCACAATTAGAAATTGTCTGTGACACAATTCTTAGGAGATTTTCCTTTTCCTTTTGCAGAGAACTGCTCTTAGACTTCTATCGGTCAAGCAATGGACGCAAGCCAACTCAGATAATTATTTTCCGGTATTTTTGCATTTGATTTCTAAATGCCAAAGATAATTTCTAGCTGTCTATGTCAACCATATGGATATCTGTCTGGCAGCTCAGCTCATTGCTTGATAAGTTTCATAATGTGATAAATCGAACTTATACAGTCAAAATGTTATTATGTCATGCTGCTGCCTGCTGGTTGCTTTTAAATATCTAAGTTTGTCTGATTGTTCTGTGATCTCCTCGAGAAATTGAGGATCACTCAGTTTTTTTTCTTTTTCCATTTTGCCCCGTCTTTTCTTCTGATAATGTGACAACAGTTGTATATCAAACCCAATTGCAATGATAAATATCTTACAGAAACTTCATTCAGTAAAAGGTTATTATGCTGATTTTCCTGATAGGGGTATGCTCATTGTATACTGAATTCTGTATATCAAGCCACGAACTGCTGGTTGGGATCTTATACCTTAAGTTGCTCTAACAACTTAGTAAAACTTGCTGATTTTAATGTCCTTGTGATCATTGTTTGATCAGCCTTGCATTCAAGGTTGTTCCTTAATGTCCATTAATCCTTTGAATTCTTCATTTGCCACATTCATCAACTTTCCAGTCCAATTGGGATACAATCATTCTATTTATGGACTAATAGCTATTTGACATTAGAATATGCAGTTCCATTTTTCTCTCCATTGCTTAGTAGAGATATGTAGTACTAGCTTGGATTTTTAACCATATCAGACCATCTTAATCCAATGAATTTGGCTTTCTAACGTTGAACATTAAATGAAAAATCCCAATTGCAGAGCTGTCTGAGAAGAGCATCCGATTGGACCTTAGTTGATGTTTTGGCATTGTTATTTAGTTCCTGTAGCATTGGCCTTGCATTGCATAACTGATATTTTCCAATGGGGTTGTTTACCTGCTTTCTTTGTCTTGATCCGTTCTCTTTTCATAGGGATGGAGTGAGTGAGTCGCAGTTTAATCAAGTTTTAAACATCGAACTGGAGCAAATTGTCAAGGTTTGGCTCTAGTTACGCATCTTTTGTTTCCCTTTCCATTCTTTAACGACTTCATGCATGTTGAGCATCTCTAAGTTCCTATCAAGATTGTGTCTAGTCAGATATATTTGAATCCATAAATGTAGTCAAATTTCAGACCCCTGGAAATAACATCTTTCAAGTTGGCAAAATAGGATTGATGTTCCTAAAATGAACACAGCTTGGAATGTCAAAGCTTGCTATTTGTGTCTCTCATGGCTTGTGACCATACGAGATGGGTTTTATGGTCTTTATGTGTAGTACAGGCCTATCAGAATTTGGGGGAGACCAGTATTCCGAAATTCACTGTTATCGTGGCGCAGAAGAATCACCACACAAAGCTTTTTCAAGCCAATTCTCCGGAAAATGTTCCACCTGGTTTGTTCCTTGTAATTGGTGGTTCTATTAGCAAAGTATTTTCTTCTCATTCCCGACCTCTCTCTCTCCAGGGACAGTGGTGGATTCAATGATCGTACATCCAAGAAACTACGACTTCTACATGTGTGCTCAAGCTGGGATGATTGTGAGTATTTTGTGTTTTTGGGATAGAATCAGAAGTTATGCACCTCAATTACCATGTTTAAAAACTGGTTTTATTGAAAACATGCCTGCGCATGATAAAATCTTTTGAGAACCTGGTTCTGCCATTAGCTCAGCAAGGGCTGAGACTGCTATAACCCAAATAACAGTAGGTCCTTTAAGTATGGTCTACTCATCAGCAACTTCAAACCCAACATTTTTTCTCTTCTTTGGTTTAACATCATATTATTTGGTTTTCATGAACGATAGGGAACTTCTAGACCAGCACACTATCACGTTCTGATTGATGAGATTGGTTTCTCTGCCGACGGAGTGCAAAATCTTGTTCACTCGCTATGCTATGCGTACGTATTCTGCTGATTCTCTTGTTTGGCAGTCGCTTCGATTGTCTCTGTTGACATCTTGTTGTTCCTTGTATTAAATCAGGTATCAGAGGAGCACCACTGCAATCTCCATTGGTAATGTTCTTTACATAGACGCTCTTGCTTTCCCCAGCCCTCTATGTAGGAGTTCTTGCGGCCCTGTTGATGCCCGTCTTGATAGTTAAATGAATACCTTTTCCCTCTGCAGTTGCTCCGATATATTATGCACACCTTGCTGCAAAGCAGATGTCCCAGTTTGTGAAGTTCGAGGATTTATCAGAAACCTCGTCTCAACAAGAAAGCACCGCATCTGCTCCTCCTGTCCCCGAGCTCCCCAGGCTGCACAAGAATGTCCGCAGCTCTATGTTCTTCTGTTAAGAGTGCTAGTCACTGCTCTCTGTGAGTGCTGGTCACTGCACTCTGTGAATGCCGCTAGTTCGTTTGATGTTCATAATTCATAGAGTTAGGTACTAATTTCGTATGCAGGCGATCTAGTTTAGTCGTTTTATAGGTTAACCATATGGAAGAGCTAAGTACAGGAAAACACCGGAAGCAATCTGTTTTGTGTATAGGAAAATTTGAAGTGCTTCATGCCAAAGGAAGTTAATATCTCCAAATTGTAAAGTGCTCGAGCTTTGGAAGATATGACTGTCCGGTTGTCTTACTACTTGATCACCAGTTTGGTGTAATCTACTCTTTGATCCGTCATTTATCAGCTAGTCTTCCCATGATTATTATCTGAATGAAAATGCAATCTTGATTGCAGCTCCCTGGTCTACTGAGTTTTTGCCCCTTGTCATTTGTGTTGCTCTGTCGATTTATCGGAAACCTTCTTGTTATCAGCTTAACTTGAGTGTTGGACAGGTCAAGTTTCTTCCACGTCATCCCAGAGGGTAAAAGCGGAAGAAAAATTCTGGGGCAAAGAAATAATCATTTCGAGAAAATTAGAAATTGGGGTGGAGAGAAATATAACAATGGTGTTGAATTGATGATAACTAGAAATCTTTCTGAATATAATTTATCGATCTATGATATGTATTTTGTGTCCTAAAATTGTCAGATCTCAATTCACAAATGATAGGGTTGTCTTTTTACTCGAATGATGCAACTTCATAGACGTGACCAATGATAATTTGTCTATCGGGCATGGTCTCACGGGAGAGTGCAAATTTTGAAAGGAATTCGCCATACTTCTTACAAAGCAGTAGTGCCCTTTTTAACAGTTATAGCCGTTGAGGGAGAGCTCCATTAAACAGGCACTAGACATAACAGAACAACACGGTTTCTTCTAATTCTTTATTTGGCCCTATTGAGCCAAAACAAAATCACTTATTTGGTCCTTGTGAGTTGTGACGACAGTCGCGATAATCTAAATAAAACAATAACCAAATATATTAAAGTTACTTCACAGATGAAAATGCAAGAGTCAAGGTGTTATAAAAGCGAGATAATTGAAATGAGAAAGAAATGTCGATACTATCGCACCGACGATCATACCAAATAATTTATCTTTCACAGTTAGCTTTTCAGATTATAGTTCACGAGGAGGAAATATCAGCACTTAGAAAATTAATTGATGATGTATTGAATTGTCTCAATTAATCATAACTAACGATACTTATAGGCTATGCTCGATAACTATCCTCAACAATTGTACAATGCAAATAATTGTAGATGACAATAGGTAATAACTTTATTTCAAAGATAATTAACTGTCTCAAAGTCTTGTACGGTTGAAGAATCTAATGTCGGCAATTTTTCACGAAAAATTGCAAATGGCATGAATTTTATTTTTTAATTGCTTAGGAATAACTTCTCTCGATGATCGTAAATTTTTGGCATGGCAATTGCGTAATCAAAACCCATCCTAGAATTAATAGGGCTTGAATGGTTTGTCGTTTAAGGTTGTCAGTATGTTTACAAAAGCCCAAAAGGAAATCGAAACCCAAACAAAGGGGACATTTGCTAAAATAGTTTACTATTTTGAAGAAAATATGAATAATATCCTGAAAAACTTTAAATTTGTATACGTGTTACAAATATATCCCAAATTAATTGTTTGATCATGAAAAACCCAAAAATGGTATACTTGTAACAAATTTATCCCAATTGACTATATATTTGTGATAAATTTATCCCAAACAAATTCACCACCAAAAATCCTAAATTGGTACATTTGTGATAAGTGTACTTTCTATTAAATTGAATTAATGCCACAAAAAATCACAAAAATTGTACAACTGTCACAAACGAAAAGTAAAATCACAAATTGGTACATTAGTCAACTGTCACGTATCATTCAACTTAATAATTTGACAGTAAAATTTAACGGAAACTAACATAAGATAAATTTATCACGAGTGTATCAGTTTAAGATAAATTTTTCAAAAGTGTACAAGTTTAGAGTTTTTGATAGTCAAAAAATTAGTTTTTTGTAAATTTGTCATAAGTATACAAGTTTGGAACTTTTCAAGATATTAACCCAAGAAAGTAAGACCACCTAGGTAATTTCCATATACTGCGAAAGTCCGAAATTCGAAATTTAGAGATGGGTTGAAATCTCAAATTTCGATACTATGCATGTGTAATTAAGATATCATACTGATTATTCCAGGTTAGATAATTTCTAGCTAAAAATTACGTAAAGAGGAAATAAACGAGTGACGTTATAGAAAATCTGTCATGTGCTTTATTAATGGTACCGAATGACTCGAACGTGTTTGAGGTGCCATTCACAAAAAAAACCCATAATATTTTGGGAAATAGTCAAAAGTCATCTGAACAGGTTTGATGAGATTAACCATTTCAAATTTGATAAGTTTCCCTCCCTACATTTCTTCACTTTTCGTAAATTTAAGAAATTCACGAACGAGTAATTTTTCCCCTAGCGTCATAATTGTCCTTAATTATTCGTAACTTGACAATTTTATATTTGGCAACTTCCCTTCAACGTGAGTAAGTTTACTTACATTTTTTTAGAGAGGCCGGCTAAAATGACATGGATTGAGCTTAAGATCTATCCTTCATTTTCCTATAATTTACCATTCTTGCGAGACTCCATGTAATAAATGAAAACTAGAGATGCTCAATCATCTAATCAAACCTATTCTATAATTCAGGGAAAAAAATCATATCTATCTTATATCTAACAAAAGAAAAAACCAAAGATTCTTCTTTTCAAATAAGGCTTCTCGTGATGAATACAATTTACGCGATGACTAACACGATACGACTCTTCTTTTTTCCTCTTCGAGGGAGATTTTCTTTCTTTTAATAATAAAATTAAAAAAAACTTGTGTAAACCCTTTTTCCTCTCATTCATTGGAAAACAAAAAATTAATTTTCGCCCCTTTTTTTCTTGATTTAAAAAAGATTACTAGGGTGACAAAGCCATTTTGACTCATAAACCAATCTCAGCTTTACTGGGCTAGTTTAAAATCAATTCACAAAGGGACTACTCCAATTTCCAATTCAAAATTCAACAACCAACCTTCACTAGTTTAGTTTCACTCGAGAATCTCTTGTAAGGTGAAACCTTGTTTCATAATATTAGGAACCAATTCTATAGATATAGTTTAGATCTAGAATCTATCTATTATAAAATAAATCAACCCTAAAAGAACACACCAAAATTTCGAAATCTCTAGGAAATTTTACGGAGGAATCCTAAGTTCACATGCGGACAATTTCCCCTCTAATTCCCTCCCTACTTTTTCCACTGGTCGGAGGAGGAGGAGGAGGAGAACTCCACTCTTCCTCTTCCTCGCAATAAATGAAAGCTAGAGATGCTCAATCATCTAATCAAACCTATTCTATAGTTTAAGGAAAAAAAAAAAGAGGATATCTATATTATATCTAACAAAAAAAAAAAAAAAACTAAAGATTCTTCTTTCCAAATAAGGCTTCTTGTAATAAATACAATCTACTAGCACCGTACAACTCTTTTAGAACGAGATTTTCTTTCCTTTAATAAAAAAACTTGTGTAAATCGAGTTTCCTATTATTCATTAGAAAATGAAAAAGGAAAACACAAAATTACTTTTCACCCCTTTTTTCCTTGATTGGATTTTTTCTTATTTCCTATTTATTCGGACTTCTATAGGTTTGAATAAAATTTTGATTGATGACTTCATATAATTGCTAATGGACTTCTATACATTTGAATAAAATTTTGAATGATGATTTCATAAAATTGCTACATTTACCCAAAAAGAAAGAATAATAGGATGACAAAGCCATTATAATTTGAAGGGTTAATACCCTGAAAAGCCTCAAATTTGTACATTTATGACAAATTTATTCGAAACTATTTTTTTGAACCACAAAAATCCCAAAACTTGTATACTTTTGACAAATTTACCCAAAACCGGTATATTTGTGACAAATTTACCCAAAACCGGTATATTTGTGACAAATTTACCATTTGATAGTTTTTATTAAATTTTATTGTCAAATTATTAAATTAAATGACGCGTAATGATTGATTGATATATAAATTTGGGATTTTACACTCCGTTTGTCATAGTTTACAATTTTTGTGATTTTTTTGTGGTATTAATCTAATTTACCGAAGAGTATATTTGTTATGAATTTATCAGTTTAGAGTTTTTTTGGTCGAATAAATTAGTTTGGAGTAAATTTATTATAAATGTACTAATTTAGGGTTTTTTTTATGGTTAATCGGTGTAAATTTGTTACGGATGTACCAGTTTGAGATTTTTCAGGATATTAACCATAATTTGAAATCCAATTAGATCGACTTTACAAAATCAATTCAAAACCAATTCACGAGAGAGTCGTTTCAGTTCTCAATTTAAAATCAATAACGGATCGGTTCAATTTCACTTAAGAATATCTCATAAGGTGAAATCTTTTTCAAAATATTATGAACCAATTCTATGGATGTGGTTTAAATCTAGAACCTATTTATTATAAAATAGATTGACCCAAAAGTTCACTCCAAAATTTCAAAATCTCTAGAAATTTAATTTTTCTTTTCACTTGGGAATCCTAAGTTCACACTCAGACAATCTCCCATCTTTTTCCCTCCATACTTTTTTCACTCGTCAAAACCAAGAGGAGGAGCAGGAGAACTCCACTCTTCCTCTTCCGGCAATAAATGAAAGCTAGATGCTCAATCATCTAATCAAACCTATTCTATAGTTTAGGGGAAAAAAAAAAGAGAGGATATCTATCTTATATCTAACAAACAAAGCCTAGAAGAAGGGAAAAAAAAAAAAGAGAGGATATATATCTTATATCTAACAAAAAAAGCCTAAAGATTCTTCTTTTCAAATAAGGCTTCTTGTAATAAATACAATATGCTAGCATCATATGACTCGTTTAGAGAGAGATTTTCTTTCCTTTAATAAAAAACTTATGTAAATCAAGTTTCCTATTATTCATTAGAAAACGAAAAAGGAAAACGCAAAATTACTTTTCACCCCTTTTTCCTTGATTGGATTTTTTCTTATTTCCTATTTATTCGGACTTCTATAGGTTTGAATAAAATTTTGATTAATGACTTCATATAATTGCTACGGACTTATATAGATTTGAATTAAAATTTGGATGATGATCTCATAAAATTGCTAGATTTACCCAAAAAAAAAAGAATAATAGTATGAAAAAGCCATTATAATTTGAAATCCAATCACATCGACTTTACAAAATCAATTCAAAACCAATTCATAAAGAAGCGTTTTGGTTCTTAATTCAAAATCAATAATGGATCAATTCGGTTTCACTTTAGGGTCAATCCCTCATAAGGTGAAATCCTATTTCAAAATATTAGGAACAAATTCCATAGATATGGTTTAAATCTAGAACATATCTAATATAAAATAGATTGACCCTAAAGATCACTCCAAAGTTTCAAAATCTGTTTCAAAATCTCTAAAAAAATTTATCCTTTTTTAACTGGGGAATCCCGAGTTCACACGCGGACATTCTCCCCTCTTTTTCCCTCCATACTCTTTTCACTCTCGCCAGAACCAGCAGGAGGCGGAGGAGAAGAAGCTCGTTGCTCTACGCTCTCTGCTCTTCTTCTTCCTCCTCCTCCTCTCCGTTCAAAGCCCTCTCCCTTCTCTCCGATCTCCGTGTAAGAACTCTCTCGCCTTGTCCCGATTTTCGTTCCCGTCGCGATCGTATGTTAATCCTCTCTTTCTTCTCCTCCCTCTCGAGTGTGTACCGTCTCCGTGCATGGGTCGCGGCCTGCGATGTCCGTCGCGCGTCTGAGTTTTTCGCGGCCCGGTGAGGCCGCTCCGGCGAGAATTTGTTCCCGCGAGCCTCGAGGAGTCGCGCGTCGCGGCGAAATTTCCGGGGAGCGTCGCTGCATTGGCGTCGGGGAACAATGTCTCCGCGGAGACGCTCGCGACGCTGTTTTCTGCGAATGTGCTGCTGCCTTTTTTTCGTCTGTAGATGGGGTTCGTCCCGCGTGATTAGCACGCGGGGCCGATTTTCTTCGGGTCTCGTGATGCGTGCGCGTGTTTTGTGCGCGGAAATCGTTGGTTCCTCGGTTTTCGCTTGGGTTTCTCGACTAGTCTTCATCGACGACGAAGCTGTTTTGTTAAATTTTTTCTTGGTTTTTGTTGGTCATGCTTGTGGATGATCAACGTGAATGCTGGTCTGTGGGCTCTTTTTTCTTTTAAGCTTCGTTACACATGCTTCGTTCTTCTTCTTCTTCTTCTTCTTATTTTTCCCCCTTCCCGGTTTTATGTTCCGCTGTTTTCCTGGTCTCCTCCTTGCGTTACGGCGTTCCGATAGACGGGTCCGATGCAACGGGCTTTTCGTTGCCTTATGCTTAGGCAGTGGTTTGTTGCTCTGCACCAATTTTATTTACAATAGAAGATGAACATCATCGGGTCCTTGTTTGACTTTTTTCCGTTTTGGAATCTTGCGAGAACCTTTGGTTGATGCTGGGTTCTTGGTAGAGTTTGATCTCGTGCTAGCTAAGCAGCTACTGAAAAAATAAAAAGAAGGGAAATCTTTCAAGGAGGAAAGTCAATCTAGGACCACTTATTGGTATTGTGGAGGATGGAGAAACCTTTCAAGAAGAGAGCTAAATTCGCTTATTGATATCATCGTGGTTATGCTATTTAAGATATAGAGTATCTCGACTTTTTTTTTTTTTTCACCTTAGCTTGTTCAATTTATTTTTAGGATGCTTGATGACTGGGCAGTGAACTATTCTACCTCTTCACACAATTTTTGACGGAAAAACTTGCACGAGAGAGTTGTGGGTGTCTTCTAAAAGAAGATGGACAAAGTTACTGGCAACATGGAGGGAAATTCAAATCTGCCACATCCTGTTCCAACCTCAAATCATCCTCCCGACACGAAGCCTGAATGCATGGATATTCCTAAATACTCCGTAATCAGCAGGCGTGGGATAGGGAGTGCTGGAAGGCAAATAAGTCTGCTCACCAACCACTTTAAAGTTTCTGTCAATGTTCCAGATGCAGTTTTTTACCAGTACAGTGTATGTTTAGCTTGTTATATGTGCAAGTATTTTCTCCAAGTGGTTACTTAAGTGAGTACATCTGGTTGGCTTTCTTAATACGTGTACTGAAGACATCAAAATGTCTCTTTCGCAGGTTTCTATCACTTCAGAAGATACGAGGGCTGTTGAGGGAAAGGGAATTGGGAGAAAGCTTATTGACAAGCTATACCAAACCTACTCTTCTGAACTTGCTGGTAAGAAATTTGCTTATGATGGAGAAAAAACTTTGTATACAGTGGGTCCCCTGCCACAGAACAAGCTCCAATTCACTGTGGTTCTTGAGGATTCTTTTGCAAAGAGGTATGTACATTATAAAATTCCTTGTGAGTTCCTTTTCTAAAGTTGAAATCATAAGCTACTAAATTTATGTGTGGCGTTGCATTTTTCCTTCATGTGTCAGGGAAAGTGAGAGCGTTGGTGGTGGTGAGAGTCCGAATGGTTCTACTAAACGGTCAAAACGCTCTTTCCAGTCTAAGACGTTTCAGGTAGAGATAAGCTATGCTGCAAAAGTACCCTTGAAGTCGATCTTTCTTGGTTTAAAAGGAATGGATAAGGATAATAATGCTCAGGATGCTCTAAGAGTTCTTGATATAGCATTGAGACAGACAGTGGCGAAAAGGTAATATTCTTGTCAATATTTTACTTATTTTTATCATATGATGGTTACTATTATTTGTTGTTAAGGGTCTGTTGGATATTCAGGGGATGTCTTCTGGTGAGACAGTCATTCTTCCATGATGATTCAAGGAATTTTACTGATGTCGGAGGAGGTGTAACTGGTGTTAAAGGTTTTCATGCCAGCTTTCGTCCAACTCAGGGTGGCTTGTCCCTGAATATGGGTAGGATACTTTTCATGCCACTTGCTAAAATTTATTTTGACATGACATGTGCAGTAATGCTTATCTTTTCTGTCAATGAAGATGTGTCTACGACAATGATCCTTAAACCAGGACCTGTGATCCATTTCCTTTTGGCCAACCAGGATGTGAAGGAGGCTCGTTATATCGACTGGGCTAAGGTAAAGAAACTGTTGCATTTTATGTTTTAGATTATAAAGTTCTCCAAATCTTTGTAATATCATCCTTCTTGCAGGCCAAGAAGAATGCTGAAGAATCTGAGGGTTAAGACTAGACACAGCAATATGGAGTACAAAGTAGTTGGTCTTAGTGAGAAGCCATGCAATCAGCAATTGTATGTTATGTTTATGGAACTTCTTAGCCATTATTTTTTTCTTGGAAAACTGGAGAAGCTTTAACATTTTCCTGTTGTCCCCAAGTTTTTCTATGAAACTGAGAAATAGGAAAGGCGCAGATGATGAGGAGCAGACTGTGGATATTACTGTATATGATTATTTTACTAAGCACCGTAAAATAGAGCTTACATGCTCTGGATACTTGCCATGCCTTAATGTTGGCAAACCAAAACGACCAAATTACCTACCTCTGGAGGTGGGCAACTTTTTTCCCATAGTTTAACTTAAGGTTATTAACCTAATCATTGAGGTCTAACTCTCTAAATATTGTCCCGTTTACTTTTACCTTACAGCTTTGTTCACTTGTTTCACTTCAACGCTATACAAAAGCGCTGTCATCAATGCAGAGGGCATCTTTAGTTGAAAAGTCAAGGCAAAAGCCTCTGGAGAGGATGAGAACTCTAGTTGATGTACACACTGCATACCTCTTGGCCTCACCGGTCTCTGTTCTTTTTGTTCTTCTTCGATTTTAAAGATGCAATCTCCTCTCTTGAAATTATAGGCTTTGAGGAACTACCGTTATGATGAGGATCCCGTGCTCGCTGAGTGTGGTATTTCCTTAGAAAAGCAATTGATCCAAATCAAAGGCCGTGTTCTTGAATCCCCAAAGGTACATTCTAATGCATTACATGCCTTAGAGCTTATAGAGCTAAAGGCACGTTAAAAGAGTTCTCGCTTTGTGTTAGTTAATGTGTATTTTGTAACTGACAGCTGAAAGTGGGGAATGGTAATGATTGCATCCCTCGTAATGGACGGTGGAACTACAATCAAAGGGTATTGTCTTGGACTTCTGAGAATGATGAAAATGAATTATGATTTGCTTTTCCCTTTTGAAAATCTGCTATATTGTACTTTTAATCTTGTTATTTTCCGTTTCCATCTTATTTAATCATTTGTTCATTTCTTTCCCCAATTTCCCTTGAACCTGTTCTGTAGACCCTTTTGCAACCTTCCAAGATCGAACGTTGGGTTATTGTCAACTTTTCTGCTCGATGTGATACTAGTCGCCTTTCACGTGAGTTCATTGACTGCGGTCGGAATAAGGGTGTGGTACGTTAAACGAAAGTAAATAGTCATGCACAGTTCATTCTCTTCGTTTTTTGACCTCTCTATCTTTCTCTCTGTCACAGCAAATTGAACGTCCAGTGGCTCTTATCGAGGAAGGTTCTCAAGTGCGAAGGGAGAGTCCTGTTAGAAGAGTAGAAAGGATGTTTGAACAGATTAGAGAGAAGTTATCACGTCCACCTGATCTCATTCTGTGTGTTTTGGCAGAGCGGAAGAACTCTGATATCTATGGTAGGAGTATTGCTGTGTTTTGAATGGGTTACTTGTCTTTTGGTGAATAACCAACTTTATGTCCATTTTGCTTCAAAGGGCCTTGGAAGAAGATCTGTCTCAGTGACTTTGGTGTTGTCACGCAATGCATTTGCCCATTTAAGATAAATGATCAATACCTGACAAATGTGCTTCTTAAAGTCAATGCAAAGGTAAATGTGCGAGGCGGCAATTAAATTTTTTGGCTCTTTCCTGTGCTGACATTTACTTTTGGCAGTGCGGGGGAATAAATTCTTTGTTGGCTATAGAGCGCTCTTTAAGTGTCCCCATAATAAAGGATACTCCTACAATGATTCTGGGCATGGATGTCTCTCATGGTTCTCCTGGTCGATCAGATATGCCATCTGTTGCTGCGGTAAATGGTCTGAGTAGAAATATTAAACATTATAATGATCATTGTGGGTGTTGTTCCTGTGACAATTTTGTTGCATCTTGAGTAGGTTGTTGGCTCTCAATGTTGGCCATTGATTTCAAGATATAGAGCATCTGTAAGAACACAGTCACCAAAGGTGGAGATGATTGATGCTTTATTCAAGCCTTTGGCTGACGGGGTTGATGATGGTATCGTGCGGTATGTATATCTTGATCTCGTGCCTTTCAAGTTTTATTCTTAATCAGTGCTAGCTATCATAGGAGTGTTTGAGTGCGTGCTAATGTCCCATTGAATTTCTCTGAAAATTATACTTTATTTCATAACGATAAAACTTCTCATTTGATTGTGCACATGCGACCATGTTTCCATATCCTTGGGTAGTTTTGTCATTGGTTTGCACACTAGCTATACATCTGCTACGTAAAAATAGTGGGTTTATTATGCATACGCACCGATTTCAAAACACATGTTTTCAGTGTTAAAGGGTTTCAGCCGTTTCTCTATGGTCTTTGTTTTATTATTTTCATCTCCATGTATTGACTTTGGCCGCTGGTAGACATTGTCTGTGACACAATTCTTCTTAGCATATTTTATACAATGGGAGACTTTCCTTTGTCCTTTTGCAGAGAACTGCTCATAGATTTCTATCAGTCAAGCAAAGGACGCAAGCCAACTCAGATAATTGTTTTCCGGTATTGTTGTGTTTGATTTTTTTGAATGCCATAAGTATTTTCTAATTGTCTATCTCAACCATATGGATCAATTCCTGGCAGCTCAGCTCATCACCTAATAAGTTCCCAAATGTGATATTTTTAACTTAATACAAGTCGAAATGTTATTATGTAATGCTGCTGCCTGCTTTTAAATATCTAAGTTTGTCTGATTGTTCTATGATCTCCTTGCGAAATTGAGGATAGCTCTGTTTTTCTTTTTTTTCTTTTTCATTTTTCATTTTGCCCTCTCTTTCTTTCTGATAATGTGATAACTGCTGTATATTAAACCTAATTACAACAATAGATACCTCACCAAAAGTGTCATTCATCAAAAGGTTACTTTGCCAATTTGCCTGCATAGGGCTTTGGTCACTCTATACTGCACTCTGTATATGAAGCCATGAACTGCTGTTTGGGATCTTATACCTTGAGTGGCTCTCCTTAGTAAAACTTGGCAATATGATTATTGTTTGATCAGCCTTGCATTCAAGGTTGTTATCTAATGTCCATTACTCACAATATTCTTCATTTTGCTACATTCATCATCTTTCTGGTGCAAGTGATATACTCCATTTTTTATGGACTATTAGCTATTTAAAATAAGAATAAGTTCCATTTTTCTTTCCATTGCTTAGTAGAAATATGTAGTACTAGCTTTGATTTCCAATCATATTAGACTATCTTAATTCAATTTATTTGGTACTCTAGCATTGAACATTAAATGATAATCCGTCATTGCTTAGCTGTCCGAGAAGAGCATCTGATCAAACCCATGTTGACATTCAGGTGTTGTTAATTAGTTACTGTCCTCTTGCAATGCAGAACTGACTTTTTTACATGGGGTCATTACCTGCTTTTCTTTGCCTTGATCTGTTCTCTTTTCTTAGGGATGGAGTGAGCGAGTCGCAGTTCAATCAAGTTCTAAACATTGAACTGGAGCAAATTGTCAAGGTATGGCTCTAGTTATCATCTTTTGTTTACCTTTCTATTAACTGAAGAAATATTGTGTGGATGGTGAGCTAGTCTCAGTCTTTGGCCCATTAGGTATTTAGCAAATGAAAAATCATTAATGACTTCATGTTGAGCATCTTTAAATTCCTATTAAGATTGCATTCAGGCAGATGTAGTTGAAGCTTTAATCTAATTAAATTTCGATTAGATAATGCCCCTGGGAAATAACATTTTTCAAGTTGACATGGGATTGATGTTTCTCATATGAACACAGCTTGAAATGTCAAAGCTTGCTATTTGCATCTCTTACTGCTTGTGAGCATAAGTCCTTATGTGTGGTACAGGCCTATCAGAATATGGGGGAGACCAATATTCCACGATTCACTGTTATCGTGGCGCAGAAGAATCACCACACAAAGCTTTTTCAAGCCAATTCTCCAGAAAATGTTCCACCTGGTATGTTCCTTGTAATTGATATTTCTCTTTAGCATAGTATTTGCCTTCTCATTCCTGACCTTCCCTCCCCCCCAACCCCCTCCTTCTTCTCTCCAGGGACAGTGGTGGACTCAATGATCGTACATCCAAGAAACTACGACTTCTACATGTGTGCTCAAGCCGGGATGATAGTGAGTGCTTTGTGTTTTTTAGGAGATAATCTGAAGTTATGTATCTCAATTAGCCTGTTAAAAAACTGGTTTATTTGAAATACATGTCTGCATATGATAAAATCTTTTGAGAACTTGGTTCCGCCATTAGCTTACGAAGGCTGAGGCTGCTATAATCCAAATAACAGTAGGTCCTTTTGAGCATGGTTCACTCATCAGCAACCTCAACCCCAACATTCTTTCTCTATTTTGGTTTAACATCATATTATTTGGTTTTCATGAACAATAGGGAACTTCTAGACCGGCACACTATCATGTTCTGCTTGACGAGATTGGTTTCTCTGCTGATGAATTGCAAAATCTTATTCACTCGCTATCTTATGTGTAAGTATTTTGCTGATTCTCTTATTTGGCAGTCAGTTCGATTGTCTCTGTTGACATTTTGCTGTTCCTTGTATTAAATCAGGTATCAGAGGAGCACCACTGCTATCTCCATTGGTAATGTTCTTTACATAGATGCTCTTGCATTTCCCAGCCTTCTATGTAGCAGTTCTTGTGGCCCTGTTGATGCCTGTCTTGATAGTTAAATGAATGCCTTTTCCCTCTGCAGTTGCTCCGATATATTATGCACACCTTGCTGCAAAGCAGATGTCCCAGTTTATTAAGTTCGAGGATTTATCAGAAACCTCGTCTGGACAAGAAAGCATCGCATCTGCTCCTCCCGTACCTGAGCTCCCCAGGTTGCACGAGAATGTCAGAAGTTCTATGTTCTTCTGTTAGTGTGCTGGTCACTGCTTTTTGTGAATGCCGCTAGTTCCATTGATGTCCATAATTTGTAGAGTTAGGTACTAAGTTTATATGCAGGCGAGTCAGGCGACCTCTAGTTTGGCTGCATTTTAGGTTAATCATACGGAAGTGCTAAGTATAGGAAACACCTGAAGCGATCAGTTTTGTGAATAGGAAAATTCTTTTAGTGCTTCATGTCAAAGGAAGTTAATGTCTCTGCGTTGTATAGCTCTCGAGCTTCTGAAGATATGACCATCGGGTCTTCTTACTAGATCACCAGTTTGGTGTAATCTGCTCTTTGATCTTTCATTTATCGGCTAATCTTTCACATGGATTTAAATCTCGATTGCAGTACCATGGCCTGCGAGTTTTTCCCCCCTTTTCATTTGTGTTGCTCCAATTGACTCCCCGAAGACTATGGGAACGTCTTCGTCAGCAGTTGAAACCGGATTACCGTTAGCTTTTTATCAAGGGGCCTTCTCATTGTCATCAAAGAGGGTATGAGCTGCAGAAAAATTCTGGCAAGAAATAATCATTTTTAGAACACTAGAAATAGAGGTGGAGGAAAATTAATATAGGAGAAATGAAATTGCCCTTCTCTCTTATTCAAAGGACGCAGTTTTATTCATATAATCCATATTGACCTCTTAGTAAATTTTAGATCCATCCATGTGTCTGATAAACTAATAAATAAGTCAGGACTTAATCATGATAGCTTGCTGATTGTAAGATAGATCCCTGGTGTTGGAGCCTGGAGCTAATAACTTGCTTACTTTAACAATGTGAAGCGAGCGTTTCCGATTCAAAATGCGTGATCATCTTTGCTTAGGGTGATGCTTTTCCATTCCGAATATGTCAACATAGTTGCTTTCATGCACAACTCAGTAAACATAATTCCTAGATTTGTGTTTGAATGACAAGACAAATTCACACAAAAAAAAAAATTCAATTCGCTCGACTCTAAAAAATGCATAAGAACCGAATTACACAAAATCAAAACCTGGGATCGAATTGAAAATCCGTCAAGGGCATGGTTCTCGCGTTGCCAATTCCGATTTCATACCACTAAAGCCCATCAATCCGACTCCTATTTTGGCCCGATTGGGGAAAGAGATTCGAGTTTCCAACCACCGGGAGGAGGGCATTCCGGTCATTTCGCGCCCCCCTGTCCGGTGGGAGAATCAAAAGGAGGGGAAGAAAGAGCTGAGAACGGATTTCAACCAGTCCGTCGCCACGAGCGACGAGAGATCAGTTCAGAAATCGGAATCTGAGGAAGAAGAAGCACCCGCCGCCGCCACCGCGCCGCCGCCGCCGCCGCCGACGAGCCGTCGCGAGAGAGAGAGAGCGAGCGAGCTCATGCAGAGGTCGAAAACCTAGCCATCTCTGTTACGAGGTGGTTGACATATACGCGCACAAATTCCTAACTCCACCAATCTCTCTCTCTCTCCCTCCCTTCCCCCTACACTCACCTACCGTCTCCATCTCGCCCCCGAAACCCTCCCCACCCCACCCACTTCCCAACCATGCGACGGCCCGGGGCCACCGCGGGCGCGGCGGGTTTCGCGGCGGCGGACGCCCGATCGCCGCCGGAGATCAGGTACCGGGGCGTGCGGAAGCGCCCGTGGGGCAAGTTCGCCGCCGAGATCCGGGACCCGGCAAAGAAGTGCCGGATCTGGCTCGGCACCTTCGCCACCGCCGAGGACGCGGCCCGGGCCTACGACGCGGCGGCGCGCGAGATCTACGGGGCCAAGGCGCGGACGAACTTCGCCGCGGACCCCCAGTCCGTCGGCTCCCAGGCCACGGGCCTCGACCAGGCGCACAACCGGCCCGACCTCGAGGTCGCCAGCGACGGCTTCGACGCCAGCCGGCCGACGAGCAGCAGCTTGAGCAGCACCGTGGAGTCGTTCGGCGGGCCTAGGGTTGCGAACCGGGTCCCGGTGGCCGTCGCCGTCGCCGCCGCCGCCGACCGGAGACCGGTCCAGCCGGTTCCGGGCGACGATTGCCACAGCGACTGCGGTTCCTCCTCGTCCGTGGTCGATGAGGTGGAGGACTGCTGCGCGACGCCGGCGCCGGCGCCGCTCAGCCGCCGAGCTCTGCCGTTCGATCTCAATCTTCCACCGCAGATGGACTGCGCCGGCGGCAGCGACGAGCTCAACGGTGATGATCTGGCCACTGCTCTGCGCCTGTGAAGTGATGATGATTTATGGCCTCTGGAGTTTGTGTTATCTTCCATCTTCCTGGCTTCAAACTTTTATCTTTCCCACTCTCATTGATTGAAAAAAAAAGAAATCTGGAAAAAAACTTGGCTGCTTTGGTTTTTTTCGCCGAGTTAGATTTTTAGTTCGAAAAGATTCACGAACTGTGGCTGCCCGACATGATCTGACTGACGAGCCCAAACAATTGTACGTATGAATTTGAAGATTGAAGTTGGATCATGTGAATATGATGCAGTGTTCCTCTCTTTTGATTTGTTGTGCTCTGTACAGAGAATCCATCTTCTTTTAGCCGGTTGCATTATTCCCAGATAAGAACAAAGATTTCTCGTTGCATAAATGTAAATACGAATATATCATAATGACATCCATGAAATTGTGCTGGGATTAATTTTTGTTATGAGATTATATTTAATCGATAATGGAATGCTGGTCAATTAGTGATCACCACCAACGTTGGCACGGCACCCGATTGTGCTGGTTTTACAAAGTATTGCATACCGAAATACAGAGTGTCCACAGCCTTTGTCACTTCGCGAGCCCACGGCGGGGAAAATGGGTACGGGAATCAACGGGGAGAGAAGACTATTTAGTTTTACTTTAGTCCGACTTTGTGAGTCCAACTTTCTGAAATGACAGCGTCCATCTATTATTTGGATTATGCATGTATGACCTGTTGACAGTTGATGGGGGAGAAGGTCGTTCCTCCTCTACTGGAACAGTTCTAATTTTTTTTTTTTTTTTTTTAATAAGTCTGGCTTGCCTTGATGGGATAAGTGAGGAGTCCGTGACAACTCCTTTTAGTGGATTTCAATTTCCAAAATCACCCTCTCTATTATCTTGATCGACAACAGTTCTAGATTAACTCAAGGCTTCTAGTCGTATAACCAATTTCCCTTACGAAAAGGTACAAAAAGGGCCCAATGATAAGTCTCGAGTTTCTTCTTTTACTGGATTTTAATCTTCTTTGGCACCGGCTTTGAATTTTTTTTGTAGGAGATTGTGTTTTTTTTTCTTTCTGTTAATATTGGATTTTGTTTATCAAAACTTGATCTTTTTTTCCTTCTTTAGGAAATTTTATTGATTTTAGGTTTGGTAGGAATGAATGATTGAAACAGATTGAAACCACCTTTGATGGCTGACAGCCCGGCTTGGCGGTAACGTTAACGTTGGTCTCATCAAAAAAACAAATATTGGGATGAAAATGATAGAAAACAAATATAAAAATGATGTGGAATTACAAGGGAAATCAAATTATAAAGCTTCCCACGTGGACGAACATAAAATGGAGACTAGATTATTCTAACTCAAAACGCGGTTGGAACATTATGAAAACACCATTCGACAGCCTTTATTCATTTTTAATATAATTTAATTTGTAAAGCAATGAGCATATTTTAAAATAATCAAATTCCATTTATTTTCATGTTTTTGTGAGGATGATATTGCTTTTAAGAGTATTTTGTTTTCAAGAGTGGTTCACACCGCGTTATAGTCAGGATGAACAATACCGACGAGACAATAATATTTAGAATTTAGATTTCAAATGTGAGTGAAAGGTGGAAATGAGAAAGCAAAGAGGATATCTATGAAATTTTTATAATACAAAGTTGTGGGGGTCAATGCCATAGTGATTTGCCACCTGGCAATCGTGTGCCACACCTTTGATTAGTAATGGATCATCAAGTGGCATTACCACACAGGTCGCCATCATGCGCAATCATGAAAAGGAAAAATTAGGAGAAAATGAACTTTTTTTTTTTGATGCATTTGTGGTCTTAAAAGATGAAGGCTCTTGGCGAGCCACATTTTGAGCACCCAAGTGGCAGATGCGCACTACTGACAAGGCTATGACCGATTAATGGAGTTGGCGGTCGTAGAGCTCTTCCTTGTCTTTTGTCGCCTCGGTGTTTGGTATAGCTTTTAGCATATTTATAATATAGCGAAATTTCATATATAAAATTGCTTATCCTGTTGGACATTGTGAATTATTCACCCTGTCTTTTAGATTCAAAGCCTTGCACCTGATCGATTACAATCAAGTGTGAATTGTTTTTACAGTCATTTGAAAAGACATATTCATCAGTGGCCTGACTCTAGTTAGATGAAAATTGTCCTTATTATATATGAAGGGCGGCCTTAATCTCGAACTCTTGGTCCGTAGTTAGAATGTGACAATAAGCAAATGCAAGATAGATATACAACTTCAGCTGAAATTAAATATGTTATTTCAATTTTACTTTGACTCAAAATTATTTTTCCTTATTCAATCTTATAGATTAGGAATTGCATTGGAGCCCAAATGTTAACTAAATTTGTATTTCTAGCTGTAACTATTCTTTGCTGGTCCAATGGAGCTGCTATATTTTCTTTTTTGTATTTACACCATCAAAAAACTAAAATGATATATTGATACCACATTTGTTTCAAACTAATTTCCATATCACTAAAAAAAACTCTATCAGTGCACAAATGCTACATTTAATCTAATATAATTTTTACATCAAGAAAAATCCTAAATTGGTATATTCATGCTACATCAACTCCAAAAAAATTTATATTACTATTATATCTTAAATCAATAAATTCAAGCAATGTTACCCTCAAATTGATTTTTGCATCACAAAAAACCTTGAATAACCAAAATTAGAGATTTCCCGATTTAAGATTTTGGTGATTTGGGATTTTTTTTTGTGTTAACAAAGTCATTTTTAGGAAAATATGGTATGGGTGTACCAATTTGTGACTTTTTGTAATCAAAAGTAGTTTGAAGTAAATGTGGCATGGGCATACCAATTTAGGATCTTTTGTGTGTTTAACTTTTTTTTTTCCAGCAGTAAGTTGCATATTATGAATACATGAAATACATATATAATTTAGACCTGTTTTATTGCAAAATGATAGCAATACAAATTAATCCATAAATTTTGATACAATGTAAATGTGGTTGCTGATCTTTTAATTTTTCAATGTAATTTCTAAAACTTTAGTCAACTTTTCAATGTGGTCCATGGACCAAATTAAGCACATACCAAAAGTTCATAAATATAACCCATGAACTTTTAATTTGTTCGACGTGGTTTTTGAACTTTTAATTTGTTTAATGTGATCCATTAACTTTTGATATATGTTTAACTTATATAAAAATATTCAAAGAACATTCAGGGACTAAATTGAGCTTGCTTGGCAATACAAAATCACCAGGTTGCTTCACCTTTGACGGAGCAAACAGGCCCATCCGAACGATACAGCGAGCGGGGGACGAAACCTCTTCGGCGCGGAGGAATCGTCCAGAAAGCCCTCAATTCAAGGAGGAGGACCGGACAGTTTCCCTTTTTCTCCACTTGTGACGGAGCGGAATGAAGACAGCGGAAAGACGAATATGGCCCTTTGTCTGCATCAGACTTCATTGCTTCTGCTTAAAAAAAAAAGAAAAACAGAAGAAGAAGAAGAAGAAGAAGAAGAAGAAGAAGAAGAAGAAGAAGAAGAAGGAAGGAGAGACAGAAGAAGCAGGGGTCGTTCCAGCATAAGTTCAGTGGGGTGTCCCGACTGAAGTTGGAAATATTTATACTAATATCCATTCAATTTTTAACTTATGCCAATTAAATTAAATTATTGTGATCCTATTAGAATTAATATGCCTGAGTTACAGAACAAAAGGATCGAACTTATGAACAAACTTGAATTGTTACATATTCTAATAGAGAAGAAATTATTTTAGATTTCTATCCATGACTTGTTAGATCATGTTGATATGGTCTCTGACATGCATTTGCATTGCCAAATTTGACAACGTTTTTTTAGGGCTTTTGGATCGCCTGTGTCAATTATGTACTTACGTGGTGATGTAGGTTTAATCATTTGCAATGGCTGTGACTAGGACTAGTGTGCAAATTTAGTTTTCTCATGTTTATTTGAATCTAAGTTACCATTATTGCACATGATTTAAACTTCAATAATATTCTTACACGACATGCAAATTTAGTTTCTCTTGTAGTTTTACTGGACAGTTCTTTTGCAATTCTCTGTCTCTCTGTTTCTTTTTTTTTTTTTTTTTTTCATTTGAAGTCTTTTGGGATAGTTGCATTTTTTAGCTTTTCAACTTGTTGATTAGGCGAGATAGATGGACAGATAGAGGCTTAACGAATCTGTGTCTCCTTTTCCATGGAGTTGCAAAGGATAGATTGATCTCTGTCCACAATCTTGCAGTTTCCATACTCATTTTTAGGTTGGGGACCATTGGTTTCATGTTGTTGTGAGAATCATCTTTTACCATTGGCTTCACGGTTTGTTCATGTTTGATCAGATTCTTGTTCTTTGGTGTCAGCTAAGTAGGTATGCACCTGGAGTCTCACCATCAGTAGACGCTTGGACTAAAAATCCTGCTTCTTGGTGAAGTAAGAACAAGGGAACTCTAAGCTAACTGATTTTTGCTATCGTTGATATAGGAACTATATGTTTCAGGGTTGATGACTTGTTAGGCAGGATGGACTGACAATGATTGTGTTTTGTAGTATAACGTTTGATAGATAAAATACTCTTTAAGTCAAGCCTTATATATAATGCTACCTTGCAGAATTGCAGCCTAACCGAGAAAAGAAAATGATAAAGAACTGCCTTTTGGCTTTTGGTAATATGGTCTGCTTTGCAAACTGCCTTCTGGTTACGTGCCTGTATGAACAAGTATGTGTAACTGTGGGAATGGTTGTGGAGGTGTTTTAGTTAAGTCGAGGGTATATAGATGCAATGGAAGTGAAAAGAACACATACGCATGAAGCGAGAATTTCTTTGTGATCTACTACATTCATTTCTAGTCCAAGACAAATTCAAAGTCAATTGTTTTTTTTTTTAGTCAACTGATTGAATATGATAAAAATTCATGTGATATGGTTGATGTGAATTGTTAGTTAAAATATGCATGATTGAACTCATTTTGATCTATTATAGCTTTTCTCTTGCTGGTTCCTCAACTCAGATGCTCTATCTACCATAGTTACTGGTGTCCATGTCATCAGATGGGCCCTTCGGGGCCATGAGAACTGTCGAGCCGGTCAATTTGTCTGACTGAATATCCAGAATTGTGATAAAATCTGGGCTTCGGTTTGGTAGATTTGTCATTTTCTAACTCCGTAATATGTCCTCATAATGCTTGAGGAACACTGCTAGTTTCGGACACATTTTGACTACAATCTCAACTCCCCATAAGAGGATAAAACAAAAGTATATTTTTGCCAAACATAAAAAATTAGCCAGATCCATTTGGTAATTTCCCAAGCTACATATTCAAAGAATTCGATCCATTTTCTACTATCCCATGAAAAAAGTTGGGGTGGAAAAAATAGACTATACATACATCAATCAATTTTCACGATATTTTATCCCAAGATTATTGTAAATCAATTTGTGGAAGTTGTGAAATCTGCAATCGTTTTATGGCTGAAAGACAGGCCAACAAATGAGAAGCCCACGAATAAGAGAAATGCTTAACTGCTTGAGAAGAACAATGTCACCACCTTATCAAGGAAAATTAAAGTGCAGTGAAAATAAGCTTTCCTTGTTTGGAAGGAATGCTTAGCTGCTTTGGGTGGACTATATAAGGTGGTGATGGCTAGAAGTGGTAGTCGAGAAGAGAGACCACCTTACGAGCCTTTGGTGACATTTTGGTCCTCATTGCTTTTTGCAGTTCATGTTGTGAGGAGACCACTTTATCCTCACATCAAAAGTGTATGAAGATCGGGGAGCTACCAGACCATACATTTGTCAGCATCAGCACTATTCAAGATAATCGAAAACTAAGTGCATAGGCTTGAGCGAATTTGGTCATTTGAAGTTTGACATAATTGATTGCACATGAACCAATCATGTTTCATATGGCCTGATAAATCGACATGATTTGAAGAACTCCTGAATGAAGGCTGTGATCAATCCGTGAACAAAGAACCCTCAACTTCTCTCTTGCTCTTTAGAGTTTTTTTGAAGTGATTCTAGAATGAGCGATATGATGTGAGTAGGTGGTAGTTGGGAGATCTCATATTCACCGTTAGATCAAAGAGAAATCTATAGTTATGGTTACCCTGTACTTTTATAAATAGAGATCTCCTCCTCCTCATTTATATCATCTCATTTTCAAGTAGAATATAGAGTGAGAGCTTGTCTCTCTAGGCTGCGTATGGTCGTCCAATTTCTAAATGGTATAGGACTAGATTTGAAGAAATCTATGGATTTTTATCCTAATATCCTATCAAATCTATTGTTTGGTGAATTACGCATTTAAGTTATGATAGTAAGGTAAAGAGACCGGTAGAAGTGAGGAAGGGAAAAGTTTTTGAGTCATACTCCCCTCCAGTAAGTAAAGACTCCAGAGGGGAAGAGAAAAGTTTTTGATTCAGACTCCCCTCTAGTGAGTAAAGACTCCTTGAGCAGGGGAAGAAGAGTTTTACAGAAGAACCAGTTGGTTACCTATCTGGGAGCAAGAGCAGTAACAAGAGTAGACAAGATGCCTCGACCTCTAGCATTGATCATTTGCATTAACATTGGTGCTGGTTTGGTCCTGGTGATTAGATTTGACGTATCTATTTTTTTGACACCAGAGGCAACATTCTCAGAATCCGGTTGAAATGAGGAGCGGACAACAGACAATTGAGTGCACTACATCCGGAAGAACATATTTTCCTCCTAAGCATCTGCGTGAGACGAGTCACGCGCCTTGTCAAATAAACATTCCTTTGGTTAATGCGAATGAGGCTTTATTGGTGAAGCCAGAAGCCTCTCCTCAATTAGATACAGCATTTTAGACTGTCCCTCCATCGGCCATAATTGAATTGTCTGAAATTCTGATAGAGCATTGGTGCCCCTTCCTTTGGATCACGGACTTGGTGAACCTGATGATGAAGACTGGCTTTTTAAGACGAAATGTGCAAAGGGTAAATCTCCGAAGCGGTCTAAAGCAGGGGACGACACAACAATTATTTTTACTTGGCTGCCGCAAGCCCATTCCTTCACGTACTTCCCCTGCATCCCCGCCGCGCGGAAACGGGCCGCGACCGCCCGGACCAGGTGGCCCGACAAGACGATCGAGGCACCGGTGGCCTTAGTGGCCGGGCGCAATTGAAGCAAGGAAAACATTGCGGTGGGGGAATGATTCGGGAGGGCGACCGATGGGTGATCGCCGGTGGACGGGGGTCTTACCTGAAGAAGGTTTTCATAAAATTTCGATGAGAATTGGAGAGCTATTGAGGAGAAGGCTTCAATGTCAATACTTTGGAAATAGAGAGTCGTTTGTGGGTGAACGACGAAGAAAGAAAAAAAGCGTAGGTTTTATGTTTCGGATAAAAGAAATCTTATCCGACCTTATCCCATCTCTTGGATTCTTTTATTCGGTTTATATTCTGTCTATATCCGATCTTATCCTATCCTAGATAGCTACCAAAAACACGGGATATGATAAAACATATCCTATCCTAGTTTTTATCCGGTCAACCAAACACAGTCCTAGAGTTTTTATCTTTACGATCCTAGACTAATGATCCTAGATCCATGACACACACAAGCCCTTTGATAAGAACATTGAGTTTTTATGTAACTATTTTTGTAATCACACAATATCCTGTACAAGTGGTGTCTGAAAAAAAAAAAAAAAAAAAGAATGCAAAAAATCAAGGCTAAAAGAAGAACTAGATCTAATCAATAAATCTTACATCTCCTTTAGATGATAAATCATGTAACTTTTGCCTATCCTTGGGTGTCAAAAAGAAGAGGCTAATGCCTTAATCGCCTAAAATTATTTCCTTTCCTTGGGCATCAAAAAGGCAAATGCCTCAATAGGTAAATCGCCTAAAATTATTTCAATGCCACTTTATCAGCCTCTTGATGCACGGCACAAAATTCACTTGGTGGATATGTAAGCGAAATCGTCCGCTCATTGCATGACTATATTGTTATATTAATTTTGACTTGCAATTGTATAGCCGATTCCCCTTACAAAAAAGGCTCAATTATAGAGCTTGATTCCATGATAGAAATTTGTCCTTTTCCTGGATTTAATTTTATTTTGGGGCATTGGCTTTGAATTAATATTTTCTTTTGGTGGGAGATTATGTTTTTTACCTATTAATATGTAATTTTGATTTTATTGAAACATGACATTTTTTTTGCTTTCTTTGGTAGGTTTTATAGTTTTTAAGTTTAGCGAGAATGAACGATTGATTGAAACAGATTGAAACCTCCCTCTTTATCATTGTATTGCTCACGGCTGTGATGGTGATGTTGAAGATTTGATTGGGTCCGGTTGCGATAGGGTTGTGGTGGCCCTATCAAATCATGGGTCTCACCGAAAAAGAATAGGGTGGAGATGACAAAAAAAATATGACTTGATACGAGAAGTGAAATCAATTTATAAATCAATGGGAACATTATGAAAATACTATTTGACAACTTTTATTCATTTTTAATCTGATTTAATTTGTGAAGCAATGAGCATTTTTTAAAATCATCAAATCCTATTTACTTTCATGTTTTTATGAGGATGATTTGCTTTTAATCTCTATTGCCCACCGCGTTAATTAACGATAGAAAACCTACGAGAAAGTAACATTTACGAGTTTAGATTTCAAATGTGAGCGAACGGTAGTAATAACTAATAAGTAAGTAAGAGGGAATCTATGAAGTGTTTATACTACAAAAGTTGTGGGAGCCAATGCCATGGTGATTTGCCACCAAGCAACTCATGGGCCACACATTTGATTCGTAATGGATCATCAAGTGGCATAACAACACAGGTCGCCATCATGCTCAAATATGAAAAGAAAAAATTAGGAGAAAATGAATTTGTTTTTTTCCCGAGGCATTTGAGGGCTCGAAAGATGAAATTTCTTAGCGAGCCATGTTTTGAGCATACAAATGCCTACTGACAAGGCTATGACTGATTAAGGGAGCTGGCGGTCATGGAGTTCTTCCTTGTCTTTCGTCGCCTCGGTGTTTAGTATAGCTTTCAGCATATTTATTATATATCGAAATTTCATATATAAGATTACTTATCTCGTTGGACATTGTAAATTATTATTCCTATCTTCTAGATTCAAATCCTCTACATTCCTTGCTATTCATTGGTCATCCCAATTTAATCATGCTTGTAACACACCCACAAAACTTCGTACCCATAGATATCGTCGAACAACTCTCCGATTGAGCAATAATCGATTACAATCAAGTGTGAATTGTTTTTACAGTCATTTGAAAAGAGACATTCATCGACCACGACGTGATCATAATTGAAAGAAACTTTTCCTTATTATATGAAGGGCACCCTTAATCTCGAATTCTTGCCCTGCAATTAGAATGTGGCAATAACCAAATGCAAAATAGATACACAACTTCGGTTAAAGTCAAATGTATTATTTGCAATTTTACTTTGACTTAAAATTATTTTTCCTAATTCAATTCTATAGATTAAGAATAGCATTGAGGCCCAAATGTCAACTACGCTTGTATTTTTAGCAATAACCATTCTTTGCTTGTCCAATTGGGCTGCTATTTTTTTTTTTTTTGAATTTACACCATCAAAAAATTGGAATTAATACACTGGTGCCACATTTATTTCACAATAATTTTCATATTGTTAAAAAAAAAAAAATCAATCGGTGCACCAATGGCATATTTATCCTACTATAATGTTTGCATCGCGAAAAATTCCAAACAGGTACACTTATACCACATCCACTCAAAAAAAATTATATTACAAAATATCTCAAATTGATAAACTCGTACCATGTTATCCTCAAATTGATTTTTGTATCACAAAAAATCTGAAATCACCAAAATATTTTGGTGAGTTGGGATTTCTTATTATAATAAAGTCATTTTTGAGAAAATGAGATATGGGTATAGTAGTTTCGGACTTGTTGCGAGAAAAAGTAATTTGGAGAAATCGTGGCGCAGGCATACTAATTCAGATTTTTGGTGACTTGAAAATATTAGTTTGGTGTAAATGTAGCACAAAATGTATTGATTTGAGATCTTTTGTGTTTTTAACTTCTTCTTCTTCTTTTTGCTAGCAGCAAGTTGCATAATATAAAGGTATGAAAGATTTAATATAATCCTTATAAGCTAAATGCAAATTTAAATTTAGACTCTTTTTATTTTAAAAAATAACGGCACAAATAATTCATAAAACTATATAGTTCTTGAACTTTAATTTATTTAATGGAGCCCCTAAACTTTAGTCCAATATTCAATGAATGTCCATCTACTAGATTGAAGATAAATCAGAAATTAAGGTACTATATTAAATAAATTAAAAGTTCGGATCCACGTTATACATTAAATCAAAATTTAGAGGTGAATTGTGTAATTTTTCTTTTTTTGGGATACAAAAGCACCGGTATCAGTTTTAACTTTTCGAAGCTCAAAAGAGCCAGACGGGCCCATCTGACCGAAGGACCTGGCGATTCCCTCCGCGAAACTTCGCGTGTCCCCGGCGCGGAGGAGTCGTCGAGCTTGAGCCCTGCGATCCGGAGCGAAGGAGGAGGGACGGCACGAGTTTCCCTGGTTCCGCCTCCGTTCGCGACGGAGCATTAAGCATGCAGAGACTGCGGAGGGGGACGTCCCTCTTCGGCAGCTTGGCGGCGCCTCAATTGAAGAAGAAAGCCCTCAATTCGTGGGCCGCGGTTCAGGACACTTTTTTCTCCACCAAGGTTGGAATGATCATAGCCAAAAACTGTAATTTGTTCGGGATTTTGGTTCGGTTCGGTTCGGTCGTCGTCGTTGTTGATTTCCGTTTCGGCGGTCGTTTTTTTGTTTAGGATACTTTCGAGAGGCACCGGGTGGTGTTCACTGTCGGAACTTCGATAGCTTCCGTGGCGACGGCATGGGCAGGTGATTTTCTTCCGTTTCGATTCACGCTTTGTTCATTTTTCCCCCTTCTCTCTTTAGCTCGGGCTTCTTCCGTTTAATAGTTGCCGATGAAGGCTGTGGATTTTGGTGATTGAATCGGCGCCTTATTGAATTTGCGGCAAAATTCGATAATTCGCACTTGTTCTGAAATTAGGAGAAAGACGACTGTTCATTCGCATCTGGTTGTCTTCATTTATCTCGCGAGTTGAGCGAAATGAATCTCGAAGGCCTATGAGAAAGCAATTGTCAAGCAATTGGGTAGTTTGCTGTTGCTGATAACGCATCTGCAGTTGATATGTACATAATGAACTTGGGTTTTCCGGGCTGTTAGCTTCCGCAACTTATGATACTGAAAAAAAAACGTTTTTGATTGACATCTATGAACTGAACGGCTGCTCATCTGACTCATGGGTGCTAAGAAGTGGGCTGCGGTAGGAGCGCTTAAGCATCCTTTGATCAAGGGGAGCTTGGACCTTGAGATCCTGCAGTCTCGACTTCTGCAATGACTGGAAACTGAAATTTTCATCATTCAAGTAAATGGCCTGATTGATGATGATAGCAACAAGGACAGTGGTTTGCGCTTGTGAAGATCATGATAAACCTGATACTTTAGCGGTTCTACGAGATGAATGTAGATCCTTTATTGCATTAGTCCCTATTTGCCCGTTGTGAGTATGAACAAGATTTTTAACACACAAATACTCACAGGTGGAACAAATGCACTCTTTGGCATTTGCTTTTCTTGGGCCTTGCAGTTAATAGTCCTGCAAGAATAGTTTGATGGCTTTCAAGATCTTATCAATTATTAGTTGGGGGGGCACCATGCACATAAATAAAAAATAATGCTGTCATTAACATGTTTAAGGAACTGTGTTGCTCATGTCAGAAGTGTAGTTATTTGGTGTGTTTGACTTAAGGGCATGTATTCTTTGCTACATTAATACATTCTTAAGGGTATTTGTAACCCTTTCATTGGTTTGTAATTCATGCTGCAGGTTATTCTATACGCCACTATCACGAAACAAAAGTTGATGAAAGGCTTGAATCAATAGAAAGAGCTGTGAGTATCTTTCTTTTTGCATTTGAAGTTTATGTGATATTGTTTTCTCTAGGTAGAGGTGATACTCTGCTGTTTGTCATGGATGGGAAGGATAAAGCCTTTATTTAAGATTCCAAGATTGTGAAAAGGAATGCAGTGAATTTTTTCTTTTATTTTTGTGGGTCAGATTAGATTAGATAACATATTTTGAGGGATTAATGAAATGCTTTCCCTAGATGGATGGCACCATTTGCATTGCAGTTATGTCTTCTGTCTCGATATTTATCCCCTTGTATAATTTAAATAATTTCTGTGTTTCCCCTTTTTTGGCTGTTAAGATTTTGTGTTTCATCTTTGGTATTCACAATTTCAGATCAAATAACTTGTCATGCGCAAGGAAGTACTTCTATTTCCCTTCAGTATAATGCTGGACAAACATGGCAGTGGTGGTTGAATTTCAGACTTCTATAAGCCATCTCATATAACCTTGTCATGCATATATATTTTTAATTGAAAGTAGCTTTGTTGAGCCTGTTTTTTAAATTTGATGTAGTTTAAACAAGCTCTTGTGATGTTCGAGAAGGTTTTGTCAGCCTATCTTTTGCTTGATTTGTATATGGCACTATCATTGCCTTTTTCTTTCTTTTACCCATACTTAATTTGTTTTCTGAATCAAGCATGCTCTCTAAAATCACATGTCAATTCTACCCAATCCAATTTTTTCTATCCTCTCTTGTTACTTGGCATCACTTCTTGCATCTAAGATGAGTGCTTATTGTTGTTCTGTGGCAGATGAAGAATAATTATCAATTTGAACATGAGGAAATTAAGAAGATTGTTGGTCGAGAAAGTTTCAGTACTGCGGCTTATATTGCCACTGCCGGTACCACTTTAGTGATTGGGTTGGTCCACGTTCACTTCCTTTCCTGCTCTTTATCATTGATGCATTTTTTTCTCCTTTTTCACTCCTACAAAGGCGAAGGCAGAACTGTGGTTGTTTGTAATTTTGTTTTTAGATTATCTCATGAAATATTGGGAGTGATGGATGAATCTATGATGATCTGGACAAATCTGTCCAGCCATAATGAGCTTGGTCTCATTTTTGGACTAACCTTAAAATTTTATTCCAGTTTAATATTTTTGATGTGGGGAATGTGATGGTGGAATGGGATTCCAATCTTGGGGGTGGTGGCTAGAATTTCTGCAGCATTCGTCTACTAGATATCACAATGAATTGGACAAAGTTTTTGCAATTGCAGATTTTTAGCTTCTTTGAGGAGCATAGAATGACTTTTGTACTAATACTCTGCAGCTTGAACAGATGTCTGTGCAATTCTTTGGTATAAAGAGGGGCGGTATGCCATAATTACAGTTAACCAGTTCCAGAATTTAAGTATGCTTACATGCAATTTGATTTGTGCATGCACTATAAGAGTTGGCATACTAAAGCATGGTGAAAAAGGAGGTTGGTTAAGATGCATACTCTAGAAAGGGACATTATTTTAATAAGCCGTCAATGTGCATTGTTAGAGAAAACAGTAGGAAGGTGCATGATTCTCCTTTTATTGGATCCTTTGACACCGCAATTGTATGAATCTTTACCAATTCAACATTGGATCATTAATCTTTTTTCTGTTCAATCAAGTACATCAACTTTTCAATTTTGGCTCGATGTGAGGCCTTTGCTAAAAATGTGAAAGAAAATGCCAACATGGATAAATGCTGTTAAAGAGCTGTCGATTTGGCATCTAGTGAGGCCTCTTGGGATGATGCTATGTCAACAAAGACATGTTGGATGATTAAGATCGTCCAAGTCAACACCCTTTCTCCCTCCTCATCACCCAACATTCAAATAGAGAAGATGTAATTTTTGTTGAGTGAATTGTGCCACGTCATTTTGCTCGACTTTTGCTGAGTAAGGAAGCCATGATAGCCAAATCACATTACATAGCAACAATTTATTTTATGGATGCCTCAAATTGAGTCAAATTTTAAAAGTTGAGGTATTTAATCGAACAGAAAAAAAGTTTAGGATTGTAAGACGGACAAAATGCCATATAATTGTGGTACCATTACCTCCCTTTTTCGGTTAGGTTGGAAGAAGCTAGAACAGTGAAAATAAACAGGTGTTCTATATGTCTATAGGCATGGGCATGTTACCTCCTTTGCTGTGCTTGGTAGAAGACTTTGGTTTACTTTTGTAGAGTTTAGTTGATAATTTTGATTGAAGACTGTGAAAATTGTAATTCCCTGGGAGAGATTTCTGGTTGGTTGATCCTTTTCCATGGCTTCCTTAGTGTTTCGATATTCTTGAAAATTATTTGAACTGTGGTTAAGTTGATATGGATGTTTCTGATTCATATCTTGCACTCTCGTTGCTTATTGTCTTGTCTTCGCTATGATTGCAGCTATGCCTTGGGTTGGCGAGGTGGAAGATGGCACGCAAATAGGAAGTTTAGAAGGGAGCAGATGAAATTGTTGGGACAGTTAAAGCCGAGGAGGTGGGAATTGCTGGGCCAGATAAAGCCAAAAGGTTTGAAACTCCAATTCCTGAGAAGATCATTGAGCAAGACCCAGGCAGCCGAGACCACAACCAAGGCATCCGAGAATTTACTAGAAGATGCTACTGCTGCGCGCAATATCGGAGAGTCCACTCGCACTTGTTCACAGTTATAGAGCTTGGCAGCTAATCTGTCACCACTTCTGCTGATCCAAGTGATTGACATTGTGTCCTGCGCATACAAGAATTCGTTGGGATAAGAAGTTTGGCGTGCTTATTGATCTCAGAAGAGGGTCCACTTTTTCCTTTCTTCTCTTTTCCTGGAGATGGGTTGGCTGCAACTATATTTTGTGCATACGAAAGATGTTATCTAGACAAGGGGAGAACCTTAGGATAGCGTCATGGCTCGTGTGTCCTTTATTCTTGTGGGAGCGCTGTTTGCAAATTGCATACGGGATTGTTACTTGCAGGCCTCGTTCGGTAAGTGGGGAGTTTTAGGAAGGGACTGGGGATGAGGCATTAGTTTGCCATGGATCCGGTCGAATGGCGGGGGAATGAGAATGAATCGTGGGGATGGAATGCCATCATTTCGGGGACTTTTTTTCCCGTGTCAAAGTTAGAAAGAACAATAAATATTTGTACATATGAATTTCGTTTTATTTGTTTTATAAAATCACTGTGAGTTTAAAATATAAGTTACATTGTAACATTTACATGATTGATATGCGAAAGAGTTCGATCTCGATACTTAAAAATAGAGATCAGATTCTGAGTATCTCAAGATATGGAGAAAAATGAAAATAAAAAAGGCGTTAGTTGGAGGATGATTCGTGATTGGCAAAGTATTTTATTAAAAATGATTATATATATTGTGTTATTTTTTTTAAGTGAGATCAATTTTGAGAATATGATTTTATGTAGATGATGTTTACGAAGAGAAATGATATAAATGGTCATTAAATTTAATTCGATATGCAATGTAGTTTTTAAGTTAATAATTTGTTTAATGTGATTCTTAAACTTTAATCAATTTGTAATATTATTATTAAATTTTTACTTTGTTTAATATGATTCATAAGCTTTTAGTATATGAAAATATTTTATGTGGTTGCTGAATTTAAATTAATATTAAATATTTTACGCAATTTATAGATTTATTTGAATATTTATTCAAAGTTGAGGTATCTTATTGAATAAATTTCAGAGATGCATTACTCAAACTTTCAAGGACCAATTCTTTCTTTGGGTTAATATCCAGAAAAAATCCAAATTAATATACTTGTGACAAATTTACCTTAAATTATTTTTTTGACTATGAAAAATCTCAAAATGGTACAACAAATTTATCCCGAATGACTATAAAAAACTTTAAACTAGTACATTTATGATAAATTTACCATAAACTAATTTATTCGACCGTAAAAAATCCTAAATTATTATAAATATACTCTTTGCTAAATTGGATTAATATTACAAAAAAATCACAAAAATTATAAATTGTGACAAATGGAGCCTAAAATTCCAAATTGGTATATCATTTGACTGTCACGTATTATTTAACTTAATAATTTGACGGTAAAATTTAAACGAAAACTAACAAGGGTAAATTTGTTAGTTTGGCATAAATTTATCAAAAGTATATTAGTTTTGGGTAAATTTATCACAGTTATATCAATTTGGAGTTTTTGAGAAATTAATCCATCTTTTTATGAAACAAATTTTTACGCGGAGCCCCGGAAGAGACCGACAGGAAAATGAAAAATGAGTGGCCCATTGGGCTAACAACCGGCCACGACAGGGACGTAGAGGAGCAGGAAATTGCGGTGCATCCGCGAACCCTGATGACGTGTAAGGATCCCATTGGCTAGAACACGTTGCCTCGGGCGACGACTGGAAAATCACCCCCCGCGACGAGCCATGGTCTTTCTTCCTCCCCGGACTGACCCTGTGTAAATTATAACTCGAGAGGTTTCAGCTCTGTTTCCGAGAGAGAGACTCTCTGCCAATCGACGAGCGAGCGAGAGCGAGAGATAGAAAGAGAGAGAAAGAGAGAGATGCGGGGTAGATCAGCGTCGGCGTCGCTACTCTGCGCGATCGCCTCGCTCGTGCTCGCGCTCGGTCCCTGCGATGCGCTGTACGGGCCGTCCTCCCCGGTGGTTCAGCTCACCCCTTCCAACTTCAAGAGCAAGGTAACTCGCCGCCGTCCCTTCCCGATCCAATCGCGGTTTCGTTTCGGGACTCCGCCGTCTCGAGCTCGAAGTTTCCACGCGCTCTCGGCTCGTTCCGCGTCGCGTTCGGCGGCATTCGGTTTTCCCGAGCGTTCCGCGATGCCGTCCCCTCCTTCCGTTCGGAGATGTTCGAGTACTGTAGATCGGATAAGGAACGAGGCTCGCGCGTGTTGAGATGCGCCGAGTTCCTTTTACGCTACGTGCTTTACTTCTCCAAGCATTGGCTGTCTGGTCTCGGACAGCATGATAGTGAAGTCGAGGCTGCTTGATTTCGTGCGAGGGCGCGCCTTTTATTTGCGAAATCGCTCTTAAAATCGCTATCCTTCTATTTTCTTTTACCTTAGCGATATGTTTGTGTCTATCGTTCTTGTGATTGTGAGAGCTACACGGATTTGAGTTATTCCATGCTTTGTGCTTGCAGGTTTTGAATTCGAATGGAGTTGTTTTGGTCGAGTTCTTTGCCCCCTGGTGCGGCCATTGTAAAGCTCTAACACCGACATGGGAAAAGGCGGCCACTGTGTTGAAAGGGGTAGCCACCGTGGCGGCTCTAGATGCCGATGCGCACCAGTCCCTCGCTCAGGTTTTCCCTCCATTGGATTTCTTTAGTCGATGGATTCGATTTTGGTTCTCGAAACTCGAATTTTGATTTGAGATTTTTTTGTCCGTCAATTCAGTAGAAGCACCTTTAGGCACCACAAAGCACAAGAAAGTAGACAGCACTAGTTTCTCATGGGTTCTTCACATCTATACTGAGGCACAAATTGTTCATAAAATGAGCCTTTGAAGCGAATTATTTCCCTTTCTATTACACTAAGCAGCGTGGGTAACAATTGTCATGATGAACTTAGATATCCTCACATTATATTCCCTTGCCTCTCTGATTATGTACTTTTTGTCTACTTTACCGTATAGGAGTATGGAATTAGAGGATTTCCAACCATAAAGGTGTTTGTACCTGGGCAACCTCCTATTGATTACCAAGGAGCAAGGGAGGTCAAACCTATTGCAGAATTTGCACTAAAACAGGTCTGCTTTTATTTCTCTCTTGATTGGACTGATGGATTACCCTGTTTATGTTTTTGTCATCTATGCATTTCTGCGGAAGGGTTTACATAGGATTTTGATCATTGCTTGCCAGCTTAATTAGGGAATTAGACTTAAGGTAAGTTTGACTTACATTATTTATTCGGCTGTGAAACCAATTGTAAGCCATGGCCATGCCTTGATAGCAATAAGAAGAGGTTTTAGTGGCCACTAACACCTCACTGCCTGATGGAGAAATACAATTGAGAAATCTGCATAAATAACTCTAGACACATTTTTGATCTCACAATATTATTTCTAGATGGAATTGAAGACTAAACTCAAATCTCCCTGAGGTTGAGTCTACGTTTTTTATTTCTCTTTGTCCTTTCTGTGGCCTTTAAAATGCACTGCAAACAGTTGTTCCACTGTAGTATTTTGTCTCCTAGTATGGTTTGCAATGCAGCCACAGGATACTAACTATTTGCTGTTGCATGGAATCTCTAAGATTATTAGAGAGTGGTCCTTATGGGGTGGAGCTGGGGGGTACCATATTTGACTGTTTCAAGGTTGTTGGAAAAATCCAGCTTGGGAGAAAGGGTGCCTGAGGGATGGGATCATGAGACCTTTGTGGGGCTCCTAAGATCATGGCAATCGATGTAAACATATAATTTTGTTTAAATGGTAACGAACTATATAGAATTAATACTTAAACGATGTATAACATCTCTAGATCCAGAATTTTAAGTTCAGTCTTCATCTTTAATACATGATACGAGCTTCAAACTTTTATATATCTGTTTTTCCAGGCTCAGGCATAGTATTTTCTCATGGGTTTGCATTCATTCAATGTACTAAAATTAAAGATAGGAACATAAATGCCTTCTCTTTGTGACTCTTAACTTTTTCAATAATAAATGCATTATTGTGTCATGAATTGTGTTCAACTCAGTAATATACTTTGAAAAGCAAAATTGTGTCTTATTCTTAAATTTTTAGTTATCTACTGAACAGAGTCTACATGAATATGCTCAATTCTCAATGGTTGTATCTATGTGCAGGTTAAGGCACTTCTCAAAGATCGCTTAAATGGTAAATCAACTGGAGGATCAAGTGAGAAATCCGAACCTAGTGCGTCAGCTGAGCTGACTTCCAGCAATTTTGATGAGTTGGTTCTCAAAAGTAAAGAACTCTGGGTTGTAGAATTTTTTGCTCCATGGTACATTCTGTTTCCTTGATGGTTGATCTCTTTGGTTTTTATAGCTAGTCTGTTTATTGCTGCTTGGAATTAATTCTTAGCTTGTTTAATCCATCTTTTTGTTTATGTATATAAACATGGTACTGATAGAAGAAATTATGGAGAAGTCTAGATCTTAGTCGGATACAAGCTGATAACTTGATTACTGAAACTTTTTCTTGAGAATCGGTGCTCAATTATATGATTACAGTGTAATATGTCACCAACTAATCATGACTACCTGTTGTTTCTGTCAATATGAGTTCGATTATCCCCTCGTAGTAGAAGTCTGTATACAGTTCCATTGATTGTAAACTCATTTGTTTTTTATGTTGCTAAAACAAAGTTATGCATCTTTAAATAGTGAAAACAGCTGTAATAATAATAAGGAGAAATTATCTTGATAAGAACAATTTTTATTCACTTGTCTCATTTTGGATTTTATATGCTTAATGGCCTCTTTTAATTGTTGCTCATTTAGCTTCTCAAGAAGTTTATGCCTCTTGTGCTTTTGAAGGTGTGGTCACTGTAAGAAACTGGCACCTGAGTGGAAGAAGGCTGCCAAAAATTTGAAAGGAAAAGTGAAGTTGGGACATGTTGACTGTGATGCCGAGAAGGTAGTATATTTAATTCCACATTTAGAAGAAAATGTTCCTTCCATTTATCATTTTTTTCCAATCGTCTTCATCATTACAACAAATAGGAAATTGATAGTAATTTTTGCTTCTATATGCAATTGTCTTCATTTAATGAAAGGCTTGAGCCCCTGCATGTTTGTAAGAATTATTATTATCATCATTTTGAACTTTAATCTGTTACCTGATTGGATTCACATTTTTTATTTGCCACTAAAAATGATGCATTCTCAGTGAACCCTAGTACATAATCATTTTATCATACATCAATTTAACTGTCAAACCTTTAAAAGAGAAAAACTTTATATTTGTGGATTGTCCAGGGAAATGCTCTCGAAATGAAATACTTCTTCTGGCAAGCTCCAGCCCTTAGTTTCCTAGCTAGTGCACACTGACAAATATCTTAATTTTTTGAACATGTTTTGCAAAATTATTCCTCTGTACAATTCTGATGGATTGGGATTGCCAGTCTCTAATGAGCAGGTACAATGTACAAGGCTTCCCTACTATCCTTGTGTTTGGTGCTGACAAAGACAGTCCAATTCCTTTTGAGGGTGCTAGAACTGCCTCTGCTATTGAATCTTTTGCTCTAGAGCAGCTGGAGACAAATGTTGCTCCTCCTGAAGTGACTGAGCTGACCAGCCAAGTAAGTTCTTCTCATGGCTGTAGGTCTCTGCTTCTTTCACTTTTAGTAACTCCGCTAGCATGACACTGTTATTATTTCAAAAGGATGTTATGGAAGAGAAATGCGGTTCAGCTGCCATCTGTTTTGTTGCTTTCTTGCCCGATGTCTTGGACACTAAGGCAGAAGGAAGGAACAGATATATTCAGATGCTATTGTCAGCAGCAGAAAAGTTCAAAAGAAGTCCTTACAGGTTAGTCACCGTGCTTTTGCTCACTGAATTTTGGCTGCAGCGTTTATGCATATGCTTTCCTTTGGATTCTCTTTAACATTCTCCATGGTAAATGCCTGTGGTTTCCAAATATGTTTTAGTTAAGCTCAGTTAAAAAATTGAATTCCACCTGGTGCAGTTTTGTTTGGGCTTCTGCTGGTAAGCAGCCAGATCTAGAGAAACTTGTTGGTGTGGGTGGATATGGGTACCCTGCGTTGGTGGCACTAAATGCAAAGAAAGGCGCATATGCCCCACTTCGGAGCGCATTCGAACTTAACCATATTGTGTAAGTCTCAAACTCCGCATTACTTAAGTATCTATGACAATGTCTATAAATAGTTTGACATGTTGTACTCAATTTCGGCCTGTCAGAGAGTTTGTGAGGGAAGCCGGGCTGGGTGGTAAGGGCAACTTGCCTTTTGAAGGCACCCCAGTGATCGCGATGACTGAGCCATGGGATGGTAAAGATGGAGAGATTCTTGAGGAGGATGAATTTTCTCTCGAGGAACTAATGAGCGAGGATGCACCAAACAAGGATGAGTTATGACCAATTTACACTTGGAGACAGAATGAGGAGGTCCAGCAAAATTGACTATTTGCTTTTGGATATTGGTCAAGTGTAATAGAAAGTCCGATGTTTGTCTTGCTGGGGTACTTGTTCTCAGTTTTTCTGGTTGTGAGATTATTCTCCTGACGCAGATGTTAGTAGGTCAGAGAGGTCAGTCTTATTTGTCTTAAATATAAGAATTTTGGGAAAACGTAAAAAATTTACCTCACTTTTGACGCTATGAGTCAACGACCATTTACATCTCTTGTTTTTGCAAATATCATTTATATACCTTTAGGCAAAATCCAACACTAAGAAGAAGACTGAAATATGCCTTATTGCGAACTCATTTACCATCTTGCTTGGTCTGATCTTTAGTTGGTTTTGAATGTTTTGGATGAATAAAATTTAAAATTTGGGGAAGAGCATTTTTAGAAAGAAAATAATATTTTCATAAATGGGGATACGAGAGGAAAATTTATATGAAGATACAAAATGACCTTTAAACGTAAATTTGTGCATGTATTTTGGTATCTTTAAAGATGTGTGAGTGGTCATTACATGAAATGTGAATGATGTTTGATATTTCTCTTAATAACTCAAGTGGATGGACAACGAGCTAAATAGAAAACTGGTTTAGCATGAATTAGAATATGTGCGCCGCCCTGTTTTCGCCTTCTTTTTTTTTCCCTTATGTAATCGGCTAAACCTTTGGTAAAGTCCCCAATTTAACCTTTGTAATATATTTTAATGCAACATCTCCAATTTTATGCATCTCCCATGCATACTACTATAGGAAGCCACACAGCTCATCTTTCCCAGCACTCGATGCGCTGTAGAGAACCCATTAGAAAGTCAAATTTGATGCTCATGTCTATTCTTTTAAGAATATTCACTCATTTATTTGTAAGTTTTGAGAGATGCTCCATAGCACAATTTCACATAATTACTCTAATTTGCCATATTCTACTTTCTCAAATTCAACCTATTCTTTCACATTCGAGAGTTCAGTTTTTCCAAATTGGTCTCTTATATACATTAAAAGACTTTATGATGGATATTTTATCGGAAGACAACGATTAAATGATGGGAAAACAAAGAAGAGGTCCCTATACATAAGTTAGTCAAAGACCCTCTTTTAAAAAAGGCTCAATTTTAGATTTTTGTTTGAAATTTACCTATTCTAAGTAGAAAAACTGTAAATTTGCGAGAGTGCTTTTGGATTTCGAGAAGTGGTTCAATTTCAAATGCTCTCTTAAATATTGATATAGACTAAAATTGATATGTTCCACACGCAGTGGATAAGTTTCTAATTTAAAAGAGAAACTTGTCTTGCTTTTCTAATTTTCACTATATTTCCATGCATTATTCACGGTCTTTTAAAAGGAAATATATCATCTTTATTCTTTATTTTAATTCTCTTTTCCAGAATCTAAAATCATTAAACGTCCTTAAAATGGAAGAATCAAATCATTATGAACAAAATATATCTGATATTCCCTCGAAAAAATTCTTCTTTACTTGGAGAAAACTTCGTGTACTTGGGAACTTCATTTCCACCGAAGATTTTTACCAATCAATCACGTCGTGCTACGGACCCGAAGCACCAACGTTCGTCGAGGAACCTTCCTTTCTTAACTTGCTCCTTCATCTCCGTCCAAAGCCCAAAACATTTTTCCCTTCCTTCCATTTCGTTTCGGTCGATATCCGGTGCGTCGCTCGGCTATGCCGTGACGATCCGTCGCAGGAAATGGCGATGGTACTCCGGACGGCGCGGAAGCTATGCGGAAATCGCCGTGGACCGTGCGTTTCGGGCGTATGGAGAAGCCACGCCTCGATGTCGGGCGAGTCCGTGGTGGGCATGGCGGCGAGGGACGGCGAGCTGAGGGTGTTCGTCGTCGCAGGGGAGGTTTCAGGGGACACCATCGCTTCTCGCCTCATGACCTGTCTCAAGTCTCTCTCTCCTTTTCCGGTTCGTTTCGCCGGCGTCGGAGGGTAATGATATGTCGCCGCTTATTTCTGGCATGCTGTATGTTCTTTTAGTTCTTTACTTTTGTTTTTGGTCGGAATTTAGTCCTTTACTTTAGTGGCTGAACTTTTGGGTGCATTTGAAGTTGGGTCAGTGTTTGATTGACGCTAAGTGCTTTCTGTACATGTATTGCTGCTCTTACAGTTCAGCACTGTGCTCACGTGGTCAGAGAAAAGCTCCCGTTTGAATTAGAGTGGGAAAAGAAACTGCTTGCTGAAATTTGTGTGAATGATGATGCACTTCTGGTGATAAACATGTGTTCGGTCAACTTTGTTTCCTGGATTAGGCTAAAAAAGGTCATTTTCAAGAAAATTGTTCTTGCGTTAGGCTGAAATGTTTATGCACACATTGAAGGGTAAGTGCATAGCATGTTGCTTTTTCATCTCCAAAAGGACTTGTCTCCATGCTATCTCAGGTCAATGATGTCTAAGCAGGGGTTGAAAAGCCTGTTTCCTATGGAGGACATTTCAGTGATGGGCATCTGGGAGCTAATACCTCATTTGGGTAAAATCAGAGTGAGTATTGAGCAATGCCCATGTCGTGCTTGTGCATTTCATGAAACATGTAAAGTTTTCATGTTGTTTTTCGTGGAAGCTTTTGGTGATTTATATGGTGCATTTTTTAGTTGTCAATGAATACTGGAGTTTAAATTGACAGGTTAAATTGAAGGAAACAGTGGATGCTGCTCTTCTTTTTCAGCCTCACGTTGTGGTAACAGTGGATTCCAAGGGTTTCTCCTTTCGTCTCCTGAAGCTGCTGAGGGGTAACCTGTAATGCCTTCGAGTAGTCCAAATCATTTTCACATAGTGCTTCTGCAGATTGTATGGTATAGGGAAATTGGACTGTCTTTTGCAGCTGGACATTATCAGCAATATGCAGATGGCCCTGTTCACTTCCACTATGTTGCTCCTTCATTCTGGGCATGGAAAGGGGGTGAAGCAAGACTAGCAAACCTTGCTAAGTTTGTGGACCACATTTTCTGCATACTCCCAAATGAGGCCGAAGTTTGCAAGTTGAATGGACTGTCAGCGAATTTTGTGGGCCACCCTATATTAGAAGATGCCTTGGAGTTGAATCAGGTACTCCATGTCATTTTATCTTCTGAGATTGTGATGTGTGCCTGTACGATGTAGAGTTGAGCATTCCATTTTTATGGGACTTGGATTGTATGATTATGTACTCAGTTGAAATCATTTGGGTGTCTTTGTCGCTCAAATCTTCTAGCACTTTGCCTTTGCTCACTGAGCTAGTGCCTGCTCCATCTGAATATGTTTATTCGTTTTAAGATTTTTTAATGACGCAATATTATGCCTTCTATTTGCTCTCAGTGTTGTTTTATATTGACACCTGAACGAAATGCATATTTAGGGAGAAGATGCGTCAAGAATACAGAACTTGGCTGGGAGTAGGGAAAGCTTTTGGTCCAAATACAGAGTACCTTCAGGTAATGTGAAGGACTGGATCTTCTGCTCTCATTTTAAAATTTTAACATGGCAAGTTGTGCATACTGATCTGTTGTCGGAGTGGCATTTGAAGATATTGTGAGTGCAGTGGCAAGCTCAGGCAATGTGAATTAAGAGAATTCGGTGTCCTAATCTTTCCCTAAACTTTTCTTCACCAATCTGCACTTGTAATGTTTCGTTGACAAATAAAAAGACCTAGTGCCTTTTAGCCCAGAAAAAAGACCTTGTGCGTTGGCTGTGGGCATGAGATGTAGGGTCATGCTTGAAAAATGAAAGGTCACTTTCAACCCTGTTAACCAATTTCTTGCTATTTTTTTCTGTATCAAATTATGTGATTGAACTTATTTCTGAAACCTTGACCTTTCCTTTTGCTGCAAGCCTTTCTTTAACCTGGTTTTGACACTTTGTTTGGGCCTTAAGGAGGTACAATCATTAGCTTGCTCCCCGGAAGTAGACTGCAAGAGGTTGCACGGATGCTTCCAATCTTTGCAGAGACTGTTAAGATGCTGAAATCATCCATCTCGGAGCTATTAACAATAGTTCACGTGGCATCTAATCAGCATGTGGAGGACTACGTGGACGGATTTGTCCGGAACTGGCCAGTGCCCGTCATATTGGTTCCAGGAGGAGAAACACAGCCAAAATATGAGGCTTTGAGTGTAAGGCTTCTTTATTATTTTTGGTGTGTGAATGAAGTCAAATCATGATCTGGATTCATGAAGTCTGAGCTTCTGTGTTGGTCTATTTTCCAAAAGGTTATTATCTAGGCCAATTCAGTCGGGTAATTATCTTTGTCGTGAATATTCTTGTGTTTAGTTGATGTACTACTTTCCACCCTGCCTTCGTGCCTAGTTATTGCATATGCTGTTGCTCATGAGGTAAGACTATTTAATCAATCACTGTACGTCAGTTGCCTTGTTACTAGGGAGATTTGTGGACAAAATATCTCACATGGGAATTTCCTCTCTCTAAGCATTAGGGTGCCACAATTTGCATGCTTCAACATCCAAATGCAACATATTATTGTCACCTCTCAATTTTCTCGGCAATGAATTCTTTTGTTGGCACCTACAAATTTGGCAGTCATATCTTCTGTCGAAACTTCTGCATAGTTGAGTTAATTGACTCCTTGCAGGCAAGCAGAGTTGCTTTGTGTACTTCTGGCACCGTTGCTGTGGAAATGCAAGTTGCGCGGCTACCATGTGTTGTTGCTTACCGAGCTCATTTTCTAACAGAGTTGTTTATTCGCTACAAAGCAAAGATACCATACATTTCTCTCCCCAATATCCTTTTAAATGCAAGTGTCATTCCAGAAGCTTTGTTTCAACAATGTACACCTGGGAACCTGACTTCTTTGCTCATGTAAGAAGTTATTGAACATAAATGTTTTCCTTTTCATTTGGTTTTGATTGTATTTTTGATTAAATACTTTGTATATAATGCCTGTGGAGTAGATTCACTATCTTTATAATGAAAATACACATTACAGTAGTTCCTTCTATCACTTGGTGCATGATCAAGTTATATTATAGTTCAAGTTTCAATACCTGCTGATTTGGGGAGGGTGTAAAAATTAAAGAAAGAGACTTGGTGAATGGATAGGTTTGATGGAATGAGTGACTGGTACTAGCAAATGCCAAGTTTTCACTGTCTTTTTCGGCATAGATTTGAGCTGGTGTAATTAAGTTTTTATGGTCTTGAATGGAAAGACTTGATCTTTATATATTATGATTTGATGGGCTGTCTTGTTGCAGGGAACTAATCCATGATGAAGGGCTTCGTGAAAAGCAAATCCTCGCTGCACCGGAGGTTATGAAGCTTCTGTGGCCTTCGGAAAAAGTAGCAAAGAGAGCACGATGGGGATCAAGCAGCAAGTGTTTGTACGGCAGCCCAAGCATGATAGCCGCATCGACCATACTAGACTACGTGAAGCCAATATCAAGATGATGAGATTGAGTAAAATAAAAGGACAGAAGAATCCATAGTTTGTGTGGCGTGGACTATGATCTGATCCTTTCTCGTGTTAGTCAGTGGGAAGTTGGGAACCTTTGTCAACCATATCCTGTCAGATACAGGTCTCTTACAGTGCAAGGTATACTTCATGAAACAAACATTAATTATGGATGAAACTGTTTAGTTTAATTGGTTCAGAGCTCACACTGATCGAGTAGAAGAGACTAAGGTAACAAAATATGGCTTGACTTTAGTTATTCTAGGGAATTTGCTGTAGGACGAGTATCCTCATTATCGGCATAGTGACAATGGACTCTAGCAGGAGTTCTTTACTTTGATGGATTCCATTTTTGTACTTTACGATGTGCTCTATGTTAATCGTTTATATAATAAAGTGGAGTATTTCTATCTCGAGGACAGCTATGCTGATACATGGCGCTTCTTGTTTGCCCTGAAACCTCCGTATTTTTTTTTCTTAACATGTTTTAGGCTTGGGGTATACTTATTACTTACAGCTTTTTTTACGAATCTTGAGCTATGCAACGCTTTTGTTGACCAAACTGCAGTGTAAAACAGGTTTCGATTCCTCGAGCATTTACAGATGCCAATTATTGCGATCGACCATGAAACCGAGATCATCCAAAAACACATGAAAAAGGCATGAAAAATTATGTCTCAGGATACATTATCTCTTTGTTACTTATGATGATATGTGCTGCTTCATCCTCGGGCACTCCCATTTTCTCTGCAGTGTCTCGCCAGTCCCAGTTGATTCTTGTGTTCATATGTATCTCCTTTATAAACATCAGGGACATGATTTTTGCTGCACAGTTCCACGATCGATTTGTTCCGTGATATGGAATCCCATTTTTTTTTCTAATCAATTGTTCGATCTTGCCGCAACGTGCTTAATAGCTAGTGCAACAGAAAAAGGCTGGGCGAGAAAAGTAAAGAAAAGACAAATTCAAAAGATAAATTGCAAAATGGATAAGTCTCAGTCTTTCCATTTTCAGCATGAGAGTTCTCCGCAAGACTCGCTCAAAATTAGCCTGAAGCCTCTATCGCCACAAAAAGTTTCGAGTCCATAAATAGCACAAACAAAATTTCCCATCTATTTAAACGCATTCTCGTCAGTCCTTCCTCAACCAAAACCACTAAACTAGTTTTTATCTCATCACTGCAACTAATGGCTACTATCCCAAGAATGAAAAAACTTGTTGCCCTCGTGTCTCTCGTGCTCTTGTCATACTCTTGTGCCGAGGCCACGGACTCGGGTTCTGCTGGCGTTGCTGATGGTGCTGTGCGCCAATGCAGCGGTGACCGCCTGTGCGAAACGTCGGCTTCGAGCCCCACTCCAAGTGGCCAAGTTGGAGGGAACAGCGCGGTGGACGATGGTCCGGACACAACGAATCAAGAGGATGGCAGTGCTGGAGACGCGGAGGTGATCAAAGCAGCACCAACTACGGCTCCGACCACCGACCAGACAGAGGTGCCCACTATAGAGTCGGAGTTAATTGTTTTGGGGCATTGAGCAAGGCTTTTATCCTCTGACAATGTTTCGATCTGTATTAGGGTGATTCTTCTTCCTCGTTTCGTTGTTTTATTTCTCTCCTTTCTATTTTCGTGTTCATTCGTTGCCCATAAGGGCTTCAGTTCAGATGATGTCTCATCCTGTTCATATCTTGATTAGCCTTGTCAGAATGTTTGCAAGAAAAATAATTTGGCTCGAATCAAATCGAAATCTGAATAATTATGAAATTTATTTGCGACAAGAATGAATATATTGCATGCAGATGCATGAAACGGTTGACACATGCACCGAATCCACGTTAAGGCAACATATCTATTGCCTCTGTCGAACCCTCACGACAGAGGCAGCTTCAAAATCAAACGGTGCAGAGGCTGTCCTCCTCCTGCGCCTCCTCCGGTCCACGGTTCAAACCTATACAACAGAGGTTGCTCCAAAATAAGCCGCTGCAGAGGCGGTCCTCCTCCTCTGTCAATAAGATGAGTTCACAAATGGGGTACGATGTCGTATTATAGATGACATGAAGTAGAAAATGAAAGAAACGTTTTCCTAATGTTTGTGACGATTTTTTAGCCCACGATCTTACCTTAGCTTGACTAACTTCACCATGTTAATGCTTGACAAATGGACCCTCTTGCTGGTTTTCTGAAGGACATAACAGGAACCAAATCATACACAGGAAGTACATGATTGAATTATTCCTACCTTATAATTATAGCCGACAGAATTAACCTTAAAACCTCTGCTTTTGCCAATAGCTTCAGATGAGGTATACAGACTTTGTAATGCCAGTTACAGTTATTGTTTGTCATGTGTTTGCCTTGCTGTAATTGACATTAGTTTAGAACATGGGTGACAGAAAGGGCCTAGCGAACGATTTTCTCAGTGCTGAATGATTGCTGGTACCTGAGAGACCGATGAGATCCGCTTCGTTTAGGCCTTGGCGCAGGAATAGCGTGATGGGATTTTGGATTGTGGAGTTTGGTGGGGGAATGTTGTTGTTAGAGCCTGAAAGACTTGCTGTTCTAGAGTCCCTCGCTCCAAGAGGAATCTCTCAATTTCGTCCACCACTCTGCTAAATCTAAAAGAAGTAAATTGTCAGCCAATCTAAGAAAGCAAACTACAGAAGAAATGTAGCTTCCTGGATTTAGTTCAGATGGTCTTGACAGTGTTAGTTGGAAAATGGACACCTTTCCGAAGCTTTAACAGGGGAGCTTAAGTCGAAGTGACCTGTAGATTTGATCTTGACGTTTAACCATATAAAAAGAGTGAATAATACAATAGGAGTATAGAACGTACCAGAACAGTAGATCCTTGGGCTGTGAGGGCAATAGTATGTGCACAAGGCACAATGCCAGGGCACACTCTTCCAACTTGGCCTTGATTTCATCCATCACTTCAGACTTCCCTGAGGGAGTTTGCAGAAGTTTAGCGACCTCTTCTCACTGGCTATGGTCATGCTATCATCCCGCACGATGCATCACATCCCTACGAAAAATAACTTGTTGACCAATGTCTACTCTTACATTGCAGGCGGCTAAGCAGCTTAACTGTATAAAACACGGCATTGCTTTAGCCTCCCTGACTTACCTTGGAAGAGGGAAAACGACCTACTATTGTTAGTGTTCTTATTTGTTGAGAATGTTCCTGTCGTTTTGGCATGTAATATTGATCAATATGCTTTAAACAAAGCTACTGCTTGATTTATCTTGCTTATTGGTAATCCAGTGCCACATCATGTGGGGATCTTGACTGAGAGCTCGGGACATTTACGTAGCATCCTTCTTATCAGTCTGATCAAGATCTTTTAATTATTTGACTGTGGCATTAGGCTATTTGAGGATGATAGACCTATATTCTAACTGCTTAGCATATGTCCCTGAATAAAGATTAGGATCTGTTCTTCTTTTCACCCTTGAACTTCTCTATTTTTTGGCCGTAAGTTAGCACCAGCTATTTCCTTTGTGGAGTTACCAGGATCTGACATTACCAGGGTCGATATATGTATATGATGAACTTTGACCGGAACCAGTCTCTTTTCCGGTAAAACTGGTTCCGGTAAAATTAGTGATGTGTCTGAAACTTGGCCAATTTTTCTGGACGCAATGCCATGTGGCCACTACACCAAGCTCGTAATGGAAAAATTGACCGGATATCTGTCAAAGTGCACCGAGTGAAAAAAAGAGAGAAAAACAGAATTTTAGGGACGCGTAACAAAATTTCTGGAATAGAATCTATTCTATAGACAAGTTTTTTAGTAAAGAAACACGTTTGATAACGATTCAAAATTTTATTTCTAGAATAAAAAGTTGTTTGATAATAGAATTTTTTTTTTATTTCTAGGAATGGCAACGGCCGGAGTTTGACATCCGGTGACCGACGTTCGGTGTTCGGCAATCGGTCGGTGGGCGGCCAAAGTTTGAAGTCCGACGTCCAGTGTTCGGCGATAAATGGCCGGCATTTGGCGTTCGACACTTGGAGTTTGATGATCGGTGGGCGGTGGTGAGCGGCAAACTGTTGGTGGCAGACATTCGATGGTGATGAGTGGCCAATGACTGGCAGGCACCAGCATCTAGAGGTTGGCGGTTGGTGATGGGCGGCCAACGGCTAGGGCCGGTGGCGGGCGTGTGGCCATCGACAGTGGGCGTCCAGCATCACACACGGGTGATGACGAGAGTGAACGATGAGGCTATTTTAGAAATAGAAAAGTTAGAAATTTTATCTTCTGATTTCTGCTCCAAATCTATTTCTAGAATAGTTATTCAAGAAATAGAAAAATGAAATTGTGTTACCAAACAGATTTCTATTTCAAACCTGTTTTGGGAACAAAAAAACAAAAAAATAGAGAAACAAAAATATTGTCATGTGTACCCTAGTACATTGAGTAGTGACGTAAATGCAACATCCACTAAAGTTCGGTCACCACCAATGAAATTGTAGCATGACAGTGAAGAGTGCTATGTTTTATTACAGTTTTTGCATCTCATTACTTTTGTATATAGTTTATTATGTATTTGAACTGTCCATTAGCAACTTAATGTTACAGCCACAATAATTAAATGCTAAATAGACAGAGAAACGAAACTCGATATGGAATTTGAACAGCAAGACTCTTTACTTCTTCTCTCTCTCTTTTGGCTTGACTTGGCATGATGTGGAATAATTAGTGCAAGATATCTTTGAAATCATAAAACATTAAAATAATTATTATTTGGATGAACCCGATCCGAATCCGCTTTTTTAGAATAATAAATATTGAAATATTAAAAAATTCAGAAAATCCAGAAAAAATCATAAAGATTCAGAAAATCCATTTAGATGGAAAGGAAACCTTGGAAGGACAATGCTATTAACTAATTACGAAACTAGTTGCAAAGCCTTCTCATGAGAGATATCAATGGCAACAATACCAGAAGTTTATTTTTTATTTTTTATTTCCCTTTCCTTTTTTGTTAGAACCAATATGTCTTCACATAAAATATTGAAATAAGCACCCTCGAGTAATACTTTGAGTAATACTTTATTCCCTTCATTCAAGATGGATGGATGAGAGGCTTATATATGCTCAGCCTAAACACACAGTACAGAAAAATCGTACAAAATCCAAAGCCTGGGGTGGTCCGCAACTTCCTGGACCTTGGGGGTCATTGTTATTTAGACTGGATGATTGAAAGAAATGCTATAAGAATCAATTATGCAGGGCAATGAGGCATCCCTTCAATTGTTGCTTAAACTACACTTCAATAGAAGTGCCCCATTTTTTGTTCATTCCCATATCCGTAACAACAACATATTAGAACGGATCACTTGGATCTAGGAGTAGGAGCATCCTCTTCCAGACAATTAGGAAGCTTTAGGTTCAACAAGGGCTTGAGAAACTTATTTTTAATCATTATTATTCAGTTTAATACAAATTGCATTCAATTTCCACGTCTATTCCTCGATGATATAACTAGATACCTATTATTCCTCATTCTGAGAATTCTCAAAAGTTGAGAATTCTCATTTCAATAGCATTTTTTTGTTTTATATAAGCGATTATTGCCTTTTTGTTTTATTTTACTCTTTTTCATTTGGTTGGAAATCGCCTTTTCAGCTTTGTTTGTTTTATTGCGAGGAGTACAAAAATTGTACCTTGTCCTTCTCCCCCTACAGTTTCGGCTACCTTTTACCTCATGCTTTTTCACGTGTTGATTGATGGTCCCTTTATTCTTACATTTACTTAGTTCTGATCTTGCTGAAACGCATTGTTATTGCTATCCATGGAACGAAATGGACGTAATAATATTTCCTAGTGGAGTAGATCTATTTTTAGTCCATTTTCACCCTGACCTAAGAAATGCTTATTCTCTCCTTACCTGGCCTATTTTATGGTAGTTTATGACCTTTTATGATTGGAGGCCCCAATTCACTTGAGGGGAGGGTTTGGTGGTGGTCAAGAAGGGAGAGGGGGAGGGAGCGAGGAGCAAGTGAGAGCACAAATTTTTGGTGGTTTTCTAGTGTTCTGTGACAATGCCGTGGGAAGGATCTAACGCTCATTTTAAAGGTGGCATTAGGAAGATGGGCCGAGGAAAAGAATCGAACATAATTTTGGCTAGAGCCCAACTTCGTTTTATGGGCTTTTGTGCTTAAGTTTTTTTCGCTCCCGTCGAAGATAGACGCCTCGCCTCGTGCATTTAGAGGGTTTCACTAATTACTTTTGATATAGCTTGATAGTTTATAATTTAGTCTTTTTAGAAGAAAATTGAATTTTACCTGAATTTTGCTCATGAGATCGAATGAAATGTGTAGTTTCTATCTCTTTTTATTCTCATCTTGTGCTTTATAAAATCTTATTATTTTGTTGGTTTAGTAGATTGGGAAGATTGCCCATCCTTAATTTCAAGGTTTTTGAATTTGAAATTTTATTAGTTTTCATACCAAGGTTTAATCCAATTAGTTCCTAGTGTCTACCAATTTTGTCATATCCCCTTTTATTTAAACTAAAATTTTTCACTCGTTTGAATTAGATACTGATTACAGCTGTTAACAATTTGTGTATGTTATAGTATGAATATGTAATCTCATGAAGGTGGAGTTAAAAATGAAGTTATTAAGAGAGCTGCACAATTTGACCACATTAGGGCATCTTATATAGTTGGGCTCCTCTTTGTGTGCAAGGCTGGCGAGTAGAAGAAGAAGGAATGAGTTTGCTTACCAAAAAAGTCTATTCGAATGGATGAATGGTGAAATGCTGCGAGAAGTATCTAATCACCGTTCGCAGCATGTGGTGGAACAACATAATGATCTTTAAAGAACATTAACAATTTGTGTATGTTCTAGTATGAATATGTAAGTCTCATAAAAGTGGAGTCAAGAACGAAGCTACTTAAGAGAACTGCACAATTTGGCCACCTTGAGGCTTCATATATTTTTGGTCTTCTCCTTGTGTGCAAGGATGGTGAGTTGAAGAATAAGGAGATAGTCGGCTTGCTGAGAAAAGTTTACTCGAACGGACGAGTGGTAGAATGCCGCAAAAAGTATTAAGCACGAGAAGTTTGCTTAAAGAGAGGCAAGAGAGAGTCCATTTTAGCTTAAAATAAATCTTAATACACAAGTGCTTCTTTGGAGTATTTGATATGACTTCATTTTTTTCTCTATAAATTCTTGATAATGCCCCTTGTGCTAACGAAAGTAATGCTTAACATTAATTTGGTGTTCATCAAACTAAGCAAAATTTTGTTGCAACAAGAGGATTATGTCATCCATAGCTGTCTTATGATTGTAATTAGATTTCACTTTATTATTAATGTATCGTACCACAAAACAAAAATAAAGTAAAACCTACTGTTGGTTTTGGTTTTGGTTTTGGTTTTGGTTTGATCTCAAACGATTTGTATCCTTCAAATGCTTTTTGCGCAACATGTTGCATGAAATGAATCCAAATAAGAATTATTGTTTATTTTGGTTGGTGATTTGTTTTGCTCTGCTTTATGGATAATTTTAACATCATTTATGAGCACTTCAAGCTCATTACACTCCCCATGAACATGACATTTGAATTGTCCTATATTTTACAAAGTGAACTTAGAGAGCTCCTAAAATGCACGTCTAAATAAAATAAACATCAACAATTTGTGTATCCTACAATATAAATATGTAAGTCTCATGAAGGTGAAATTAGGAATGAAGCTACTCAAGAGAGCCGTAAATTTGGCCACCTTGGGGCTTTTTATATGGTTGAGCTTTTCATTGTGTGCGAGGGTGGCGAGTTGAAGAAGGAGTCGGCTTACTGAAAAAAGTCTATTCCAACGGACGAGTGGTAGAATGTCGTGAGAAGTATCTAAACACCGTTCGCAGCATGTGGTGAACATCATAATGATAGTTGTGTTACTTAATCAATACTACCAAAAGCGATGATAATAATACTAGGTGATAAAATAAGAATGGACGAAAAGAGTTAAATGGCATCTGCATGCTATTTTACTGCCCTTAGCCCGCACATTGCATGTACGACATCCACACGACATCCGTACCACATCCGCGCGACACTCGCACGTCATTTGAGAACATTAACAATTTGTGTATGTTGCAGTATGAATATATAAGTCTTATGAATGTGAAGTCAGAAATGAACCTACTTAAGAGAGCTGCACAATTTAGGCACCTAAGGGCTTCCTATATGGTTGGGCTTTTCCTTATGTGCGACGGTGGCGAGTTGAAGAAGAAGTAAGTAGTCGGCTTGTCGAGGAAAGTCTACTTGAACGGACGAGTCGTGGAATGTCGCGAGAAGTATTTGAACACCGTTCGCAGCATGTGATAGAACAACACAATAATATTTAGAGAAGAGCTTCATCGTTATAATTGCGAGATGCAAACTGAGCACTGCAAGAAGAAGGGATGTATGCGTCACATCAACCATTACAATGACACTGAATGTGAACAATGTATTTGCCGAGCGAAGACCAAAATTCTATACAAGTATGGTAGAGGCCTCTGACCACAAGAGGTTTGTTTGAAGAGAGGGTGGGAGAGAGCCTATTTTAGTTCAAAATAAACCTTAATATATGATTGTTTCTTTGAAGTATTTGATATGACTTTATTTTCTTCTCTATAGTTCTTGATGATGCCCCTTATGCTGACGAAAGTAATGCTTAACATCACTTTTGTGTTCATCAAACTAAACAAAATTCTGTTGCAACAAGAGGATTATGTTATCTATAACTGTCTTGTGATTGTAACTAGATTTCACTTTATTCTTAGTGCATTGTACAACAAAACAAAAACCAAGTAAAACCTACTGTTGGATTTGGTTTTAGTTTAGTTTCAAACGATTTGTGTAGTCTTTCAACTATCTTTTCGCAACAGATCGCATGAAAGGAATTCAAGCGAGAATTGTTGTTTGTTTCAGTTCGTGATTTGTTTTGCTTTACTTTATGGATGATTTCAATATTATCTATGAGCATTTCAAACTCATTACACTCCCCAAAAACACGACATTTGAATTGTTCCATGCTTTCAAGTGAACTCAGAGAAATCCTAAAGAGTTGGTACATACGTGTCCAAATAAAATAAACATCAACAATTTGTGTATGTTGCGGTATAAATATATAAGTCTCATGAAGGTGGAGTCAGGAATGAAGCTAAGTCGCACAATTTGACTACCTTGGGGCTTTCTATATGGTTGGGCTCTTTATTGTGTGCAAGGGTGGCGAGTTGAAGAAGAAATAAGAAGTCGGTTTGCTGAAAAAAAGTCTACTCGAACAGACGAATAGTAGAATACCGCGAGAAGTATCTAAATACCGTTTGCAACTGTGACAGTCTGATTTTCTACTTCTGTTTTCAATTAAATAAATCGGGTTTTTCGTCGACGTGCCTATAGTGCTATTTTCTGAGCTGATCACTCATAAGATAACTAGACTAGTCAGGAAAATTATTAAATGATTTTGATGCAACTGATTTGAGAATTTGATTAAGAATCGACGACTCGACTGTATTAGTTTACAAGGATCATTTCGGCACAGTCGAAAATCTATCAGAGACCGGAAATATGTTGATTCGATAGAGATAAAATTAGGCTCGGGTGATTCCATCTAATTACAAAATTCTCGTCGATCTGCACTAAATCGATTTTTTTGTTGTTTTGGTACCATGTGCTCGTAATTGAAATCTCGAGATTTTTACGACAATCGAGAGTTGCAAATGCGTCGAAGATATACATTGTGGCTCGGGAATAATCGGCTACGGGTCATTTGCACCGAAAATTCCCAAAAACTAACCAATAGTTTAGGTTGCACTAAAATCACATTTGATTGAAATTAACCGAGAAAATGATGTCGAATTCAAAAATTAAGAATTTTCACGCGTCACAATTAATCCCGGGGAATGTTGTTGCATCTTTTCAAATTTATGGACGACATGAATTATTAGTGGAAAATGGGCAAGAGTAACAAATTAAAAGAATAAAATGAAATGCCATTTTTTAAATAGGTTCTTGGCATTTATTATGAAACAATTGGAGAAAAAACTATAGAAGTTTAAATGAAGATTTATCCTTATTATTTAGAGTGTGAAAATTATAAGATGGAAAAAGAAAAAGTTATGGGTATAAGTGCAGAATTCGGATGGGTGCCATTAAGTAGGATTTCATCAACAATTGCATTCCATTTGTGCGGAGGTAAAGATGCATAAAGTAGGGGATCACTTAAAAGTGATAAGAACTCAATTTCCATGAAAAAGTTATGAGAACCAACTTCAAATTGGATTCAGCAGCCTTACGATGGATTCCAATCTCTTTTTCATCTCATTTGGAAAAGATAGCTATGTCTAGATAAGGTGGACCTCTCGATAATGAAAGGATGGAATCTTTCAATGGAAAAATACAAGCACTCTTGTGGAAAGTTACAAAAGGTTGTGGAAAATGAGATGAGGGAACCTCATAGTCCTTTCTCCTCACTCTCTTTTTCCCATTCCGTGTAATTTCCTTTCGTTGGCCTCATTCGACTCTCTCTCACTTCTCTCTCTCCCCCTTTCTCTTTCTTTCCCTTTCCTTTCTTTTTCTCTTGACCGAAAAAGTTTGTCCTTTCCATTCCTTATCTCTTTTCTTTTGCACGTATTTTCTGTTGCTGCCGTGCACATGTCCCCCTCTTTCTCTTTTGGTTCATTTTCTTTTTCCATTGTCTTTTTCAACTGCGGAAGCCGTTGCTTTTTTCTTCCTTGAACGTGCAACTCTTGTTTTTGCTCCCTCTTGGACGACAAACTGGCAACTAAGAAAATAAAACAAAGCAAGGCGTGATCGTGACGTTACCAAAATTTCTGAACCCACATAAACGTCGACCAATTATCACCATAGTTTTTATATCTTGGTCTTGGAGTTTGAATGAGTATAAAACCCCCTCACCCATAGGAGAACCGTGCAACCGACCAAACTCCACATTTAGTTTTCTCTACCGAAAAGTTTATAAATCCGTGTGTTGCTGTTGCCGTCACACCACAGCACATCTCTCTGCTATCTCGGCTCAACACTATCACCGAGAGACCTAAGGCTGGTCTCTTTGTTGCTGTCCAACCATCAATGAGAGCCGCTATTAGTTTTAAATTGGTGAGTTGTCTTCTAAATCTAGATTAGGGGTTGAGTACCTCTATTTAGGAATTCGTACAAGTAAGAAATGTGTATATGACATTACATATGGATGAGTGTTAGTTAAAAATGTTATATTAGCCATAGTGAGGCTTAGTTGTGGTTTAAAGGACAAGATAAGAACCATAGATAATGATTCGGCCAAAGACAAAGACTGTTTCTTGAAATTGTTTTCTAGATGTGCGTGATTTACTATTTTTGTAGATGGATGTATGTTGCGATTTTGAAGAAATTTCCTTCTGAAGAAATATTTTACACATCTTCAAGTATAATATATAATTTTTCTTGGATTTTTTGAAACTAAAAAGGAGATGATTCTAGCTTCGTTTGCTTAAAACAGAAAGTTAAACTGCACTGAAAATTTTGACTGGTAAGAATTCTACGGGTCTTTATCAACATTTAGAGTTCGAATCTTCAAACGATACATTTACAAAAGTTATTTTTCATGTTTTGTAATATAACATACTCAAATTTCAAATCAAACAAATCTATTTAGGACCCCAAACTAAGCTAATTTCGGAAAACAAAACCACTGGAAACGGACATAATTTTAGTGCTTGATTGCGTGAATTTCTAGGCCGAATCTAGAGGGATCTGAGCTTCGGTGTCTCATGAAAATGTTTGTTTACATGTACTTTAGCACGTGTTCAAATTTTAGAATTTTTCGAACTCATATGAGTTGGTTTTTGGCATTAAATCCGAGAATGCGCAATTGGACAGTTTTTGTTAATTTTGGTTAGTGGAAATTCATAACTGTTTGGGATGTTTCTTGCTGTAAAGATTGTTTAATTGATGTTGCAATTGAATTATGTAATTGAGCGTTGAACTGTGACATTTAATGAATGTATACATAATATGAGAATCTGTTATGAGCCTTGAGACCGGATAATGCTCATTTGGGAATGCCCAAAGTCAATGGATGCCGATCGCAGCGGATGCTGGACTAATGCTCTTAATCGGAATGACATCTAGAGGTAGACGTTGCTGCGTTTGACGGTGCGAGGCGATGCCCGATTTTGCCGGAAGACTGTTATCTGTTGCATTAACTGTGGCATGTATGCTTACATTGATATTCACGTCCTTACATATACTCACGTTAAAGTATTTATGTGATGTGTGAATTCGATACTTTTATGAATGTTTTAATAGATATACTAATATGCAGGAATTTGCTGGCATTAAAAGAGTAGTAAGAAACGTGACTAGATTGCATGTAGGATGTACCATTCTCATACTCGGGATTTAAGGGATTTACTCGCCGAGATGTGATCTCACCTTATTGTGAGCTAGATTTTTCAGGTCCCTAGATGGAGGAAGTCCAAGTCGTGTACAGTCGGTCGCAATAAAAGAAGAGTATGACTATAGCTATCTCCTTCCAAGTGATGACGGGTTTTCCGTCAAGACTGGATGTAGGGTGACGGCTTACCCCAAAGAGATCGAGAAGTAGGATAGTGTAGTAATAAACCTCAATATTGTAAATAGAAGCTTAGCTCGTGGGTTATCAATAGCTTCACTTTTTTGTATCGGATCTTGGAGTGTTAAACTGGTCTATATACATAAGTACTACGGTATTGTAGGTGTGGTTTGAAGAATATTATTCTACGTTCTATCCCATTGCTTTGTTATATGGAGATGTTTTACGAATAATGAATGGGTCCGCACAGTTCCTAGGATGTTGCAAATTTAAAATCGATCATTAAGGGATGTGCATGTGCCCGGGGTTTGGGTCATGACAGTAACATATGGTGGAACAATCTTTACATTTAAAAGTTGTGTTACTTAATCAATACTATTAATAGCATTTTTATGATGATAATAATACTAGGTGATAAAATAAGAATGGACAAAAAGAGTTAAATGGCCTCTACGTGCTATTTTGCTGCCTCTAGCCCACACAGTGCATGCATGACATCCGCATGACACCCGCACATCATTTGAGAACATCAACAATTTGTATATGTTGCAGTATGAATATGTAAGTCTCATGAATGTGAAGTCAGGAATGAACTTACTTAAAAAAGCCGCACAATTTGGCCACCTTAGAGCTTCCTATATGGTTGAATTCCTCTTGTGTACAACGGTGGCGAGTTGAAGAAAATTGAGGTAGTCGGCTTGCTGAGAAAAGTCTACTCGAATGGATGAGTTGTGGAATGCCGTGAGAAGTATCTAAACACTGTTCGCAATATGTGGTGAAACAACACAATGATCTTTAGAGAAGAACTTCATTGCTATAATTGCGAGATGCAAACAAAGCACTGCAAGAGGAGTGGATGGGTGCGTGGCATCAACCATTATGAGGGCACTGAACATAAAGAATGCATTTGCCAAGCGGAGACAAAATTTTTGTAAAAGTATTGTAGACGCCCCTGACCACAAGAGGTTTGCTTAAAGAAAAGATGGGAGAGAGCCTGTTTTAGCTCAAAATAAATCTTGATACACAAGTGCTTCTTTGGAGTATCTAATATGGCTTTATTTTCTTCTCTATAGGTTCTTGATGATGCCCCTTGTGCTGATAAAAGCAATGCTTAACATCAATTTGGTGTTCCTCAAACTAAGCAAAATTTGTTGCAACAAGATGATTATGTCTTCTATAGTTGCCTTGTTGTTGTAACTAGATTTCACTTTATTTTAAGTGCATCATACCACAAAACAAAAACCAAGTAAAACCTACTGTTTGATTTGGTTTTGATTTGTCTCAAACAATTTGTGTAGTCCTTCAACTGCCTTTTCACAACATGTCACATGAAAGGAATCCAAGCAAGAATTGTTGCTTATTTCAGTTGGTAATTTATTTTGCTCTGTTTTATGGACTTCAAGCTCATTACAATCCTCAAGAACATGACATTTGAATTATTCCATGCTTTCCAAAGTGAACTCAGAGAGCTTCAAAAGAGTTGCTGCATGCCTGTCCACATAAAATGAATATCAACAATTTTTGTATATTGCAGTATGAATATGTAAGTCTCATAAAGGTAGTGTTAGGCTACTTAAGAGAGCGGCACAATTTGGCCACCTTAGAGCTTCCTATATGATTCGGTCTCTTCTTGTGTGCGAGAGTGGTGAGTTGAAGAATGAATGAGTCAGCTTGCTAAGATAAAGTCTATTTGAACGGACGAGTTGTGGAATGTCGCGGGAAGTATCTAAACACCGTTTGCAGCATGTGGTGGAACAACACAATGAACTTTAGATAACATCAACAATTTGTGTATGTTGCAGTATGAATATGTAAGTCTCATGAAGGTGGAGTCAGAAATGAAGTTACTCAAGAGAGCTACAAAATTTGGCCACCTTGGGCTTCCTATAAGGTTGAGCTCCTTCTTGTGTGCGAGTGTGGGAGTTGAAAAAGAAGGAAGGAATCAACTTGCTGAGAAAAGTCTACTCAAACGGACTAGTGGTGGAATGCTACTAGAAGTATCTAAATACGTTCGCAAGATCAGCGACTGAATCCCTCGCCCCCTCTTTGTCTCTCTTTTTCCGTACGTAGAAAGTAAAATCCGGCCGGAGTTATCCGTCTCTCATTTTAATAATATCTTTAATTTATTTATTTCTTTTTTAATCGAATTTTCAATGATTTTTATTATTAAAAACGAATCTTTAATTATTTCTAAAAAAAATCGAAATTTTTATTTTTTTATTTTTAAAAAAGATTAGCCGAAGATGAAGAAAAAAAAATACAAATCGATTTGGAAAAAAAGAGAATCCGATTTTTAAAAAAAATAAATAAATTTGATTATACTACCTACATAATATTTTCTTTTGCACTCATCTTAATAATATTATTAATTAATTTATTTCTTTTTAATCGAATTTCCAATTATTTTTATTATTAAAAACAAATCATTAATTATTTCTAAGAAAATTCGAAATTTTATCTTTTAAAAAAGGTCGGCCAAAGATGAAGAAAAAAGAAGAAAGTCAAAAATCAATTTAGAAAAAAAAAGAAATCCGATTTTTTTAAAAATATTTAAATTTGATTATAGTACTAGCTCGCAGTTTTAGCATGGACAACCCTGCAGACCGAATGTGGGTTTGCAAACGAGCCGCTCTTCTCCTTCCGGCTCAAGAATATCACTTGACAACTCGAAATTAATCAAAGCAAGTTGCTTTTTTATATTACTGATGGAAACATGAACTTGAGCTTTTGCAGACGAATCTATTCATCGGAGAGTGCTCAACTGCCATGTAGTGTGGGTGATATTCATATGCAATGTGATGTTGCTATTCACAAAAAAAAAAAAAAAAAAAACATTAAATCTAACTGCCCTGTTTTGAGTTGCCATGTTATGAGTGAGAGAGAGAGAGAGAGAGAGTCATGGCAGCTTCCAAGTTTCAAGCTTTTTGGAACCATCCTGCAGGGCCCAATACCAGTGGGTTCACTTCTTCTCATCTGTTTCCTTTCTTTTGCCTGTGATTTAAGGATCTGTTTATTTTCATTTTGCCTTCTTCGGGATCTGAACTGCTTCTTCTGTCTTACCTTCATGATTTTCTGAGCTCACATCTTCAACCGATCCTTCTCTTCGGTGTGGCTATGGTTCGACGCAGTAACAACAAGGACATGTATGGTCTGTGATTTTGAGTCAGTCACATGTATATTTCATCTGGGTGTCTCAGGGTTTTTCTCACAGGCTTGGCAGTTTTTAAGATGCTTGTGTAGTGCATATGTCCCGATGATTCGACCATGTAGCCGACCTTATGTCTTAAACCTCAAAAATTGTAAAGATCGGTTAGATTCTTACGGTTGATGGTCCTGTATAAGCTCCTTCCGCTAAATAAACCATCCAAAATATTCAACTTAGCCGGTACATATATCAGTCGACTTTAAATAAACCTTTCAAAGACTCAAACTTTCCAGGTACATAAATCAGTTGACTTTCTTTTTCTGATAGATGATCATCAGTTGGTTAGGCTAGAACATATGCATCCATTTGTTGTAATTATGGTTAATGGATCAACGAAAGCCAATAAATTAAGATACGTCTTTTATGTTCACGTATTTCTTTTGGATTCATGAATTTCCTAAACTTTTCTGTTCGCGTATTTATTGAATTCATGAATTTTCTAGATTAATGTATATTTTAGTTCATGTATTTATTGAGTACACAAATCTCTTGAATTCATGTATCTTTGGATTCATGAATCTTTTGGATTCATGTATCTCTTGATTCATAATTTCGTGGATCCATGCGTCTATTTAATTCATGTATCTCTTCTATACATGAACTTGAAATTTCTATAAAAAGATAGGAGCATATAGCTTCATTACGATGTTTCGGTTTTGGTTTTTCCGACTTCATTCCAAAAGGACTTTGATATACTTTTCTACTTCTCTAATTTTTTTGAGTGTGCTGGTTCAATTGAACGGTTCGACTGAGTTCTGTTTGCATAGTGCTAATGCAAATAGGTTTGAGGTGTTGTATCTTAGGAGGCATAGTCTGTGAATCTGCGGAGCACCTGCCATTCGCAGGAACTAATTGCCTTAAGGAGATTCGGATATCCGTACCTCACCTCCAATTTCATGTTCCGATTGCAACAAACAGTTTGTGTTTTCTTTGGATTAATTTCTAACACCATTTAGATAGAAGATATCATGTATCCCCCACAATATGAAAATAGCATTCATGTCCAGCTTTCAGAGTTCGGATTCTGAGAGATCATTTAGACCGAAAGATGCGTCATCCGACTTTATGCAACCTATCAACATGAAACTTTTGAGCTCGAAAGGAAATGTACCTGGATTAATCATCTACTCTATAGAAAATATTTCTGATTTTTTTTTTCTTCTCTAAACTCATGCTGCAGTTCATTTTGGGGCCCCTCTGTTCAAATGGGGCATCACCATAGCAAATCTTGCCGACCTCTCGAAGCCTCCGGAGGAAATTGTCTTATCCTCAGCAATCAGGCACGTAGATATCTGACTTTTTCTGTCGCCTCCTGTTCTAAGTTTAGTCATTAGTTATTTGATTAAACTCTCATTTTCCCCAAAAGGAAAACCCTAGTGTCCTCTCCAAGGCACCAGTTCTACGTTATAACTTCAAGCAATATTATTTGGATAGAATGATTATCCATTTCTCATAATTTTCCCTCAGCTCTCACAATTAACGGACTCATCTGGGCGAGGTACAGCTCAGTAATAACCCCGGTAAAGTTCTAGATCAGCAGTACTTCACTGCCAAAACATTCAACAGTTCTAATTGGAAGTTTCCTCATTCGGCAACGAACTCCACTTTGGCTTCTACTGAGATTTCTAATACATTATGCTCGAATTTGTGAAATTTCAGAAGAACTGGACCCTCTTGAGTAGTAGCCTCGGGATGGCTTCAATCTGCACATACCAACTCGCGCGCAAACTTGAGTAAGTCACAAAGTTTGTTCGTTCATTGTGGATCAAACAGCTATTTCACTCATCTGATGCATGCCTTGGACTTTGATAACTACTTTGAAATGATAATCAATTCTGCGTAAGTCCATCAAATATTTTCCTCCTTTCTGACTGTAATTCTACATCGATTATGACAACTAACGACTAATCTTTTATTGTGCTAATGAATCCAATTGCCAGGCACGAATTCTCGTCCAAGTATGAAGCGGATGCGATAGAATAGTTCATCCACCTCAACTAAAAACATTGGGAGTTCCGCAACTTCCATTCAATCTCTCTCCCTACACAGTTCAGAGCCGAGCTGTGCTTAGAACAAATAAGTGGTTTTCACCTTGCTCTAAGAGAAACGAGCACATGTAATGGTACCGATGACGTCCATGTTTTACACGTCTCTGTGCATAAATATTATGATTGTCGAAAGTTCGATGATGGGTGTCCACTCTTTCTCCTCCAAACATGCGGTACTCAACGTGAGGAAGCAAGAGCAGACTGCAGCTTTTGTGAAAAAATGTGTGTTAGCTGTGAAGAAATGCGCGAGTTAGCTGGAATAAGCGGACCGATGCATGTTATTGCAAGAACAGGCGTGCTACTGGTCATTTTCCACAAAATTTCGATGATGATGTCCAATCTTGTTCGATTTGATTCAGATACCTGAAGGATCAAGTTTGGGTCATCTCAATAAACCCAATTGGGCTTGAAAAGGGGTGATGTCCGAGGCTCAAATCACTGGCTATAAACTCTAAACTATACTAGTTGTGATTTATCCTAAATTTTTTTTATTACATCAAAAACCCCATCCTTGGACCTATGTAACAATGTTGCACATTTATCCCAATTTTTTTTTATGCACTCTAAATTTATATATGTGTGACACATTTATCCTAAAAAAATTAATATTACAACTATAAGTTTGGAGTTTTTTATGTAAAAAAAGTTCGAGATAAATGCATCATACAGAGTAAAAGTTTGGAGATTTTGGTGTCACAAAAAAAAATTCGAAAAAAATATGTCACATGAATACAAGTTTAAGATTTTTTGTATCAAAGAAATAATTTAGAATAAATATGTCACAATATGCAAAGTTTGAAGTTTGTTGTAATTTTTTTCCTTCTAAGAAATACTTACAACACTTGTGTAAGAATTACCACCTATAGATATATTTCATCGCAAAAATGTTATTGGGCACAAGTAAAATCTCCTCATTAAAGATATGGAAACTAATAACTTTTTATTAAAAAAAATACCGGCTTCATAGGATAACACTGCCTGATCTTAAAACATACATACATTCATTACAATGGAGGTAAATCTAATTGATTATAGCACATAAAAAAATAAATGAATTATCTTTTTTCTTTCCTTACATACGAAATCGTCGAAGAGAGACAATAAGCTCTAACCTCAAAAGTCCATTAAAATAATCGGATTGAATCCTAAATACTTCACATCCAACACAAGTTAAAGGCCCGAGGTTAACAAATCCGCTTGTGCATCCCGTCGAACGACAAAATAGATGGCTGAGAAGGGGGTTACGTCAGCAGGTGCGTAGACATGGTCCCACCGGGAGCTCAATTTAGCGCGTCCCGCCCAATGATGCTAACGTGAGCCGCCTCTTATCGGATCCCCCGCCGGCCTTCGTTGTCTCGTCTCCCGCTATAAAAACAGCCAGAATTTAACTTTTTCCGTCCCTCGTCAACGTCGACACCAGAATATTCGTCGTCTCCGTCGGGCTGAAAGAGAAAAGAAAAGGGGCCTAAAAAAAAACCAAGAAGAGGGAATTCTTCCGGCGAGCCGAAGCCCCCCAAAGGTCAGTTGCATTTCTCTGCTCGCGATTCTCGTTCCGTGGATTTCCGCCCGATCGCGCCGCGAAGTTCCCGTGCCGTTCGGCGGTCGCCGGGTTTCGTCGCCCGCCGGCCGACGGGGGTCGCTATTGTCGAGTCGTTTTTGGCCCCGTGGCCTCCCTAGGGTTTTCGCTCCTGTTGGGACTCCGATCGCCGCTTGTTTGTCTGATCCTCCCTTTGAATTGGAGCCGGACTCGGTAACCTCCTTGTAGAAGCTGTCGAATGTTGTGATGTCAGCGCCGTTCGTGTTGTGGTCGACGAGTGGGAGGATGCTGCAGGAAGTGAGGTTGTTTTATGAGAAGCGAGGGCCGGTTCGAGCTTCCTAGGGTTTCGGTGAAAAAGGGATTGAGATTGACCTCCCCGGTGAAAGGTCCTTGGATTCTATGTTAAAGGACATCCGCGTGTTATTTTGGAGCTCCTATCTTTGGGGAAAATGTGATTTGACTTGCGGTGGCGCCTGCAGATAGTAGCGTCTATTTAATTTGCATGCTCGATTTCGTCTTTAGCTGTGTGAATTGGGAGATTAGTTTGTACACGTTTGTTGTTTGCGAATTCTTTATATTTGTAATCTGTAAGTTCCGGAAGCAATTATAGGGATGTGTAGAATGGCTACCTCATTAGTGTTGCTAATTTCTCTTCATGGACCTCCATCGATAAACGAGATATATCACAAGGACGATTCTTTTCTGTCTTTAGTGATTCCTTGTGCATCTATGAAACATCTCTTTTTATACCTTATTCCTGGTTAAACCTCCTGCTTAATAGGAATATGAGAGTATTGACCACATGTTTCTCTAGGAAGTCGTGTCTCCTCTCAGAATTATTATGATTTTTTTTATTTATAATAATTCAAAGGTAGATAGCTGACTGCAGCTATTCTACATTTTCAATTTTTTTTTTGTCCTAATCTTCTTTGGCCTCGGTTTTGCCAGGTGACGTTACTTGTTCGCTTTGTCTAGGGGTGGACTGCAAGTGTGTGGAAGTGTTGGCTCCTGGAAACCTTTTCCCATTTTGAGAACTGTTGTTTAAAAGCAATTCTTTCTTACTAGATATTTGACTTCTTGTCGCAGAAAAACATGCCAGAACAAGAGAGCATACTGAAAACTGCTGTTATATGGAGGGGACAAAAGCTAATTGTCGAGATGAATATGGATGCTACCCTTGAGGATTTTGGAAATGAGCTGCAGAAATTGACAGATGTAAAAGCGGAAACTATGCGGCTCATTGTCCCTCAATCTTCTAGCAAGAGCTCCAAATTGCTTTATCCTTTCTCAGATGGACACTGTTCCTTAAGATTGCAGGAAATTCCTATAAATGAGGTAACTCTTTTTTTTCACCCCTTGAATTTGAGCTTTGTTTTCCTGCCATGGTGAGGTTTTCCTGCTTCCTTGAATCGAATACAAGATTACCAATAATCTTTTCAGAAGATGACATTTCAGCTATCCACATAACTCTCTCTCTCTCTCTCTCTTGCTCTCTCTCCTGAGTTACCTTTGTCATCTGTATCAATCGTAGTTTTTGAAAGTCTTTGTCGTCATTTGGTCATGTTTATTTGAAGATTTTCCTTTGTTAACACTGAAAATTTATCTTTCCACTGGTAGACATGTCTTGATGTAACAAAAACAAATGATAATTGACTCAATTACAGAAAAAAAAAAAAAATCCTAGTAATTTTTATTTGTTTTTACTATTATAATAGCTATTGTTGTTATGATTTAGTTTTGTTTTGTTCTGACAGTCAAATTCTAGCCATCTTTCATTTTACTTAAATGTTGGGAGATGCCATTTCAGGGTAAACCTATCACAATGATGGGAGTGCCTGAAGTTGAGGTTGATGAGGTGCTGGAAATTGCAAAGAAGGACTTGAGGATTGCTGGATTTGATGAGGAGGAAAGGAGAGCTAGACGGATGCTAGACCGGCCTTCTGGGTCAATACAACTTCCTCAAGGAGCTTATATCTTTTGTGAATTTCGCACACTTCAACTTCCAGGAGTAGAGGTACTTCTTAAGCTAGGATTTTCCTTTGTTTGATTGTTTAAGCCTTTAAGATATCTTGGAGAAGTGTTTGGAAGATAAAGTAGATGGGCTTCATGTTTGAGATTGTGAAAGAATAAATGGGAAGTGGCCAAGCTCTTTGCACCAATGTACTGATATTGTGTTATCCTTTCTATTTGCTGCCGATGCTGGAACTTGGTCTTTAGCATGGAATATTACATGGAAAGAGCCCAAGTGTGACGATTTTGATAGTGAATAATACTGTTAGAGCTTGATTGAAATCTGTCAAGGAGAGAGCTGCTTGGAGCTTATTTTAATTACTTGTTGCGATCTTCTTAATAAACTACATGCTGGTAGCTGAATAAAGAAAACTTCTGACTAATCCCTATACTTCCCATTAGGATCAGTACAGTTAGGTATAGAAAGCCCAACCCATAATTTTCCTTACATTTTACCAGAAACAACCTGTTAAGTCTTTAATGTGGATGAATAAAGAAAAACCGTAAGCTAGAGCCCTATCCTTTGCCATCAGAGGATCAATAAAATTAAGGAATAGACAGACCATCCTTGACTTTTTCCGTTCTGAAGCTAGGAATGACAAAACTGAATCAGAATGTAGTAATCTAGATCTAATTAAGGATAATAATTGATATCCTATGGGAAACGTTACCGGCAGTTCAATAGTTTCTCTCTCGCTTTTATTTGGATTGAAGAGTTTTCGATGTGCATAACAAATGTTCTGCAGAGTGTAGATATTATTTGAGCTGAAGAGTCTGTCTGTACAGTTATCGTCTAAATGAAAATTACCAAAACAGTGTCCATCACTTTAGTTACTTTCATCTAATTTCCCTTATTTAAACCTGCAGTTGCATCCACCGGCTTCAGAGGCATTGAGAAGAATGCACATGCTTGCTGCAGATCCTGGAATTGTGGCCATCATGAATAAGGTATTATAAGGCTTGGTTCATAAATAACTAGGCGTTTTGGTTTTATAGTGGTATACTTCAGTACCAACAATCTCTTACTTTTCATTTTTTAAAGCATCGATGGCGCGTTGGAGTTATGTCTGAGATGGCCCCAGTTGGTTATGTTGGGATTAGCCCCAAATGTGTTCTTGGTCTCAATAAGGTAATTACCCGTTGCTGCTCCCTAATTGTAACTTGATTTAGTTCATGCATTGTAATGCATTTTTTAAAATTCTTTTCACCTTAATATGTAATCCTGCAGAATCATGGAGAGGAGATATCCTTGCGTCTGCGAACTGATGATCTCAAGGGTTTTAGGAAGTATGAAAGCATAAAGAAGACTCTTCTTCATGAGCTTGTAAGATTAATTGGAGTTCCTAATATAGATTGTTTGCCTTTGAATTTTATATTTTTTGAATTTTGATTATTGGGAGAAAAGTGGTCAAGTGGTTTCAAGACCTTTGTTGCCTCTTTGAGTGTAGGTCCTGCAATCATTTCTTATTTTATTGGTTATGCTTGCTGAAGGATATGTTTATTTGTTATTCTTTAATTTCAGGCTCACATGGTGTACTCAGAGCATGATGCGAACTTTTATGCTCTCGATAAGCAGGTAAATGATTAATCTCAGTTGTGTAAGTTTTCTTTTATCCAGTGTTGAAGTCGTCGTTTTTTTTTTTTTTCTTGAGCTGAGCAGCTGAACCAGGAAGCTGGTAGTTTAGATTGGACAAGATCACAAAGCCAAACGCTTAGTGGAATTAGGGATTCCAATTATGAAAGTGATGATTACAGTATGGTCCAAATCAATGTTCCTCCACGAAAGCTTGGGGGTAACATGTCAGATCAGTTGGCCAGTGCCCGCGCATCATCAGTTGCTGCTGCCTATAGGCGCATGTCAACTGCTTCAATCAATCAAGATGTGGTACCTGAAGTGCATGCTGAACCAGACCCTGATGATTCTGGATTTGTTATTGTAAAGGATAGTGTTCCCCAGGTTTCTGTTGAAAACAAAAACATGAATGATGACAACCTGAGCAGGCACAAATTTGATCGCAAATGCCATCCTGATGTTCCTGACAATCAAGCAAACTGTGAGCCTGATCCTGATGATCATCTTGGTGGTGATGCTTCGAAGAACACTGCAAACAATGTCAAACGTGGATCAAGTATTAGTGATTCTGAGATGACAGAAGTAAAGTCTCCTCTGATAAATGGTCAGATATCTGCTGGTCTAGAAATGTCCAGGGAACCTGATCCTGATGATTCAGATTCTCTCAAGGACAATATTATGCTTATATCTGAACTCAACCGGTCTTTAGTTTCCAATGTCCTGGAGGATAGAGTTCAGGAGGGAACCGAGAAAGAACCTGATCCTGATGATTTAGAAGTTAAAAACATTACAAGATTGAGAAACGAGATTGTGGTACAGCAAGCCCATGAAGAAGCTAGAAAAGCTCATGAAGAGACTGAATTGAGTGAATTTCAGGCTAATGAATTCCAGCATGCAGAGCCTGATCCTGATGATGGTATTAAAGATCCAACTGGAGAATCCATAATGCAAATTGATGAGCCAGATCCAGATGATCAAGAGTTGAAAATAATCCAAGACCCTGTCAGTCTTGTCTGCAGTCGTATACAGAAGGCAATAAAGATGCTGCAGTCACAAGTCAATCCCATGGAGGCTACGAAGGTCATGGAAACACTCGTGAAAATAATAAGGTGAGATTTATGCTTTTTGTTTCTCAGGGCGCACAAGTCGATTTTTCTGTTACAAATCAGTCATTCACCCACTTAAGAGTAGTGTGAAGGGCGTGAACCTCCCCATTTGAAAATTACGTGGAACAACATAACGATGGTATGGTTTTAACAGCTGCAAGTATAACCTCTTTGTGGCAGGAACGTGATTGAACATCCGGATGAGATGAAGTTCAAAAGACTCCGTAAGGTACAGAGATTTCTCATCTTTAGGTTACCTTCCTGTTTGGGTTTCCTTTTGGATATTTTTAGTATCAACAGTGTTTATGATCATCGATAAATTATAAATTGCAGGCTAATCCTGTAATACAAAGGAATATCGTAAATTCTGCAGGTATATCTTCTTCTGGGTCTTAAGCTGATTAATTATGAAATGTAGCAATTGTGAGTCATAGTTCATTGAAATGTAGGAAAAAGATAAGGTTGGTTGGGGTTTGGCTTAGTTTGTCCTGTGCATTTCGAACAATGTAACTTCCGAGCAAATAATGTGCCTCTGTGGCATATGTCATAATCTCATGAGTCAGTTTTTATAAAAGAAATGGTTATGAGGAACAATAAAAACGAAGCGTTGAAATTCATTGAGTTGCTCATCTCACTTGGTATCATCTGGACGCTGCATCCAGCTTTTAAGAGTTTCTAATAGTACCTCCTCCTGTACATATTTCAGCTGCCGTGGAAATTCTGTCTCTGATTGGTTTCAGTGAAGATGTACTGTTCGCTGATACTGGTAAAGCAGAAGCTTGTCTAGTGTTGAAGCGGAATGACCCTGGCTTGTTGTGGCTTGCTAAATCCACCATTGAAACATGGATGGCCAGCTGCTGATTTGCGGAATACGTGCAACTATAGATAGACACATACAGGGTATTGTTTGTACATCCTGCACTTGTATTGAACGTGTGTTTCTTCTTTACTTGAGAAGCGCGTTGTATGATATGGTACTTGGCGTATGATGATTCTGTCTCCGTAGGAGAGCTTGTATATCAAGGGTACTCACCTGAATTCTGAATAAACCGGTCCGTGTATATGTATGATGGGATATTTGCATGCCAAAACAGCTTATTGGAGTATAATATCTACGCATTATGTTATCAAACCTTTTTACTTGAATTATAACAGGAAGTTTCTCCCGCTTGTAATATTGTTGCATTGGTCCGTTCCAAGAGGTGCGTTTTAGTCTTTTAAATTCTAATATCTTTTGTGACCTCTACATTGGTTACTAGCACCTTGCTGCCGCGTGGTGTGCCAAGTTACTGGATTTCACACTGATGGACTCATGTCTGGGTTGTCTAATCAAAAGGAAAATCCGACAGAAGATACATGAAGGAATGCGTTCTCTTGAGACGCCTCCAGCGAGCCTAAAAAAATCGAGCAGATAGTTCATCCTCAAGGACTTTTGCACTATTGACTTGGCTATTAACAAATTAATTTCACGCCACCAGCGTTGAAATCGCATCTAAAATTTAAGTCGTGCATTTTCTCATCAACACCATTACAATGTCAAAGCGATGATGGTCCTTGATCCAAAGTGTCATTTTTGTTCAAGTTGGCCCTACACTATTCATCTTCTCACCTCAACGCAATCGACAAACAGCATCACCTCGTCACTCTCCAACGATAGAATAGCTACAGATGAGGCGCAAACATCTAGCCGAACTCACTTCTCACCCCAACACAGAACGCACAAACATGAAACAGTATCGACAATAGATCAAAGTTTAATAACAAGTGAACGAAATGTAAAGCAATTTACCATGAGACTTTTGACAACTGAAGTTGCATAAAAGTTATTACAGACAAGCCCCCAAAAAAACACTTGCCTTTTGAGAAATCTTAGCAGGAACCAAAGCACGAATTCCTTTACCCCATCCCAAGAGAGCAAGTTTTTAACATTCGCGCAACTTTACACCCGACAACATGAACAGCCTCGTTAAGTCAGCACCGGATGCTCCCAACAAACGGACGATTTTGGAGCCAGAGGAGATGACAAGAAATTTAAGCACTGTCCATCGGTGCATCGCCGCCATTTGATTTTGTGGAGTTTGCTGTGAGAGGGCTTTCGTGACAACTTTTCTGTAATTGGCTTGCTCCAAAAGTAAACTCGTGTGGAGGAATATCTAATGCAGGGCGACTCAAGATTGAGGCAGCACCAACATTAAATGCAGGAGGTGGAACTGGGTTGTTAACATTTGAGAAGCCGAAGCTGAAGGGTTGTGCATTTATAGATGGAAAAACGGGTGGAGCTACATCACATCCATCCATGGAACCAAAAATCTTCTGCTCATATTCTCGCAATTGCTGGTTCACAGCTGCAGTCAAGAGATATGTGAGAGATTCACCAAAGATAACAGTTGGGACGAGGCAATTGAACATGCCCATTATGGAAAAAGCCGAAAGGGTGGGGAAAACATTTAGGCGAGACAGCTAACATAAAGTTGACAATTAGTGACACATTGCGTTTTTTGGGAGTTCATCTCATACAAACAAATAAAGGCAACGTATGTATACTATTCATACAACAGTCAGTTAAGGGCACACAAGATGGTCATGAAATTTTTGTGAGAATTTTGGTGTAGTTGCCATTTTCCTATCGTGCAAGCAGAAAAACAAACACAATTTTAGAACCAAATGAGGAAAAAAAAAATTAATTTCTTGGTTCTTACCAACAACTCCGCTCACAAGACTAGGTATGACAACTCCGCTCACACGTGCAAATGAAATACCTACTAACAATATAATCTTTCATCCTTCACTTTATGCGTGTGTGCATGTGAAACTCTTTTTTTGGGTGGGGGTGGGCAGTGCAAGGTCATTTTGCACATAAGGATGCAAACCTTCATTTAGTTCCACTGATGATCTCCGCTCTTTCACCCACCGGTAACTCTCTGCAAGCCTCCATCCTCTTGACTTCATCAAGTAAGCTATCACAATGGCTGGCGACCTGTCAGAAGAAAAGCATCAATAATTAAGTCACAGAAACAACATCGGTATTCTTCCATCAGACCATTTCGACTATAATAACTCTGAAATGTCATCCATTTACGTGCAAAATTGCATAATTTGAAGTTATGGCCAAATTATTACATTCTTCAAATCGCCAATTACATGCTTGCCAATGTGTTAAATTGTCTCACTTTTCTTTAAGGGAGAAAAAGGGCATGTAAATCACACCTATTTTTCCCGGACATGCAATGCACAAGAACTCGGGCTTTGTCCCTTTCACATTGCTCTGCAGAGGAAAAAGATGAGACACATCCTATATATGTAAAATGAACAGGCCAATTTCCGAAACCAAGCGTAAGCTGATAAACACATTTATCTTAGTTTGTAGCAAGAATAAGTTCACCTTAGTTGATGTATGGTCCCACAGCAACATTATTGACAAAGAAAGTACAGAGAAGGGAATGATATATGCTCAAAGCAAGGTCCAAAAAATTGAAGCCTTATGGTAAAGATGATTAGGTAGCATCTCAAAAAAAAGGAAAGGACATTTAGCTATATAATATGGTTGTTCAACCAAGCATGGCAACCTCCAATCGACAAGTGTCTTGCTAGAGTCAAACAGAGTCATGAGCGCCTAGTTGATTACATAGAGTAAGAGTCACCATGTTAATCACTCCAAACTAGCCAAAACTCAGTCACACTGACACGAGACCAGAACTTAAAAAAAGAAAAAAGAAACACACCCTGCAAAGCACAAGATAGTAGGCTCCTCAAACTTCTACATACTTCAAGTTCTTTAGAACTAAAACCAGCCGTTTCCAGTCTTCATCACGGTCATTCATGAATCGTTCCACCACTTCAAAGGTTCTCATTGCTAACAAATGAATAGGACTCCCAAGATTTCAACTTTGAAAAGGAAAGAATGTGAGCATGCCAATCAACACATAAAGGAGTATTGCAGGTAAGGGTAGAAATACCTAAAAACTGGTTCGCATCGTCAAAGGGCAAGGTGTGGTCATATTGGAGGCAGTGATATGTAAATGAGTTTTTGTAAAGATTTTGACAGGCAGGCACAGTCTGCACACAACAACGAATAAAACTTTCAGACTTCAACCCACATATATATAATACGCCATAAGCAACGAGTCAAGAAGACAAATAAATACAATACATCACAGTACTACAACAGATTAGAAGAAACTCTATATTAGAGTCGGGACGATAATTCAGATTACAATGAATATTCACATCTCACCAATGGTAACTTTCACATCGCTGACTTGGTACAAAAGCCCTCAGTTTTCAAGTTATTTATCACCAAAACTATAATCCAGCTGAAACTGTTGCACACAGTGAGATGTAGAGATAACCAAATAGCTGACAAAGAAAAGGGAACAAACAGACACACGATCCTATAAAGAACTCAAAGAACATTGCCCAAGATATATCCCTCCAACTGTTTCCAAGCGTAAATTTCACAATCATCTCCATCATACGTCCAAGGTCACATAGACATCTAAAAGCCAGCATTCCTTGATCCGCCAAATCTCGCATATGCCGCATTACCGAAGAATTCTATCAAAAACCCCACAGACAAAATTCGCTCAACACAAATAGCTGCTCCGACCGAGCTGAAACTTCCCCGTTCTCGCAGATATCAGGCAATCCAATGACAAACGAATGACCTAATATGAGCATATGCGCAGCGCGACATGCAAAAGCTACTACAAATTCCAATCCACCGTATCCCGCGGCCAACCCGACCGATCGACGCGCAGGCGAAAAGAAAGCAGCGACACACATCATCATTCACCAATCAATTAGGAAACTTTGAAATCGAGCGATGCACACATTGAGAATCCGCGAAATCCCCTGCGTCTTGAGGAGCTCGGACCGGGAGGCGTTGTCGTAGCTCCCCAGGTAGAGGAAATCGGGCAGGATCGCCGTCGGGAACGCGCTGACGTGGACCGACGCCTTCTCCGCCGCCACGGGCATCCGGTGGCCGCAAATCCCGCACACCTCGCCCTCCTCGTACTTGTGGTAGTGGCCGCACACCCCGCACGGGTTCTCCCTCTCCCTCTTCCTCATGGCGGCTGCTGCTGCTGCTGCTGCTGCTGGCGGCGGCGGCGGATGATTCGGGGAAACCGATTCAGCCCACGCGAAACTACCGCCGACCCAGATCGATTCGGGGGCAGAGGAAACGCGGGTCTCGAGTAGATTCACGATACGAGGAACGCGCCCCCGAGATTGAGATTGCGTGAGGAGAGAGATAGGAGAGGCTTTTAGGAGATTTTGTATTGAATTGTAATTATTTTTTTCTCTTGAGGAAGCGTCTGATTGATGTTTTTGTCCTTTATAGCAGACGGTGCAAGTACGAAGGAGCCACGACTGCGTTATAAAAAAAAAAAAAAAAGAAAGAAAGAAGGAAAGGAGAAAAGATCAGTCGGATCGGACGGCCTCCGTTCGGATCAGGCCCGAGATCCAACGGCCGCCGTGGAGCGTTGAGGGACTGGGGATCACAGTCTTCCTCCCAGTCCCAGTCCTCCCCGAAGAGCAAGCAAGAAAGGAAAGAGAAGATAAAAGAAGATCGGGACTCGCCCGACTCGGACACGCGGACCGAGTCCACTCGGAGAACGAGTTGCCGTCCTTTACTGGGAAGAGACAGGAAGCTTGGAGTCTTATAATGAGATGGAGATTGAGAGATTGAGAGATTGAGAGATTGCTACCGAGTCGCTTTCGAGGCTTAGCCTCGACGAGGAATATTAAGGCAAATGATTAGGGGCGGGGGTAGTGCTTGGGGTTTAAGAATCCAGCTCGATGTACGGCACGATCTTGCCTATGTTGACAACAGGCTATCCTGCGAATGATTTTCTCTCCGTTGATTGATAGGCCTAGCCTGTTTTTCGAGCCATGACATCATGGGGGTGCACAGAAAGTCGGTTCTTTTTCTTCTTCTTTTTTATCATCAAGTGTCGTGGGTCCTAAATTTGTCCTTAAACCGTTTGTCTATAATTTAAGACATAAAAATCTGAGGAGGATGTAAAATTTTGAGGTATTCCTCCCTCCTGAGCAGGGAAGATAGAGAAAAGAATTAGAGAGGATAAACGCTATTACAAATTTTTTTTTTTTAAAGTACTTTGAGAAACTAGTGGGCCAATTAGTTACCGCCCGCACCGGTGAAAATGGGAGAGGGAGGTGAAAGCCTTTCTACTAGGTTGACTTGTGTTTCACGAAATAGCTTTCAACTACTTGTCGGCCTAGTATCCCTAGTCATACAGTCTATGTATTTAAAAAAAAATGAGAAAATGATACAATTATTTATTAAATTTTGATTCAATATATAATGTGATCCATAAATTTTTAATTTGTTCAATTCGGTACTTGAACTTTAATTCAATATATAATATCATTAATGAAATTTTAATTTATCTAATATGGTACTTAAACTTTAAGCATGTGTTAAAACTAATTCTTAAACTATAAAAAAATGTTAACTGTTGTCCATGAATTTAACATTGGATATTTTCATATAGTTCGAAAACTAGTTTGAACTTTCACCAAAAATAAATTAGAATATTGGGCTAAATTTCATAAATGACATTAAATAAATTAAAACTTTATGGATCACATTATATCTTGAATCAAATTTGAGAGATTATGTGTATTATTATTCCAAAAAAATTATGTGTCAAATGGTTATTAAGAAACACTGCTTCTTCCTATGTAATTCTCAAGAGACAAATGAATTTTATTTGATGATATGATTGATTTTGGCTATCATAGTGCTTCTAGCATGAGGGACTGAGGATCGCAATCTTCCCCTTCACCCCCGAAGAGCAAGAAAGGAAAGAAGGGGAAGAGATCGGGACTCACCGACTCGAACTTTCTGACCGAGTCCATTCGAAGCGAGTTGCCGTCCTTACCGAGAAGAGGCAGGAAGCAGAGTATAATAATGAGATTGAGATTGAGATTGCTACTGAGTCGCTTTCAAGGCTTGGCCTCGAAAAGGAATCTTAAAAAAATGAGATCAAGGGTGAGGGGGGATAGGGGGAGTGCTTGGGCTTTAAGAATCCAGCTCGGTGTACGGTATGATCTTGCCAATGTTGACAACAGGCTATTCTGCGAATGATTTTCTTCCGTTGATTGATAGGGCTAACCTGTTTTTCCAGCCATAACATCATTGGGGAACACAGAAAGTCAATTTTTTTAACTACCTACCGTGGGATCTAAGTATGTCCTTGAACTGAATAAAATATATCCTGAAATCGAAATAGAGGAAGTAGACTCCATTGCAACTTCTTCGAAAGTTATTTGAAGAACTATAGTAGGCCGATATTATCGGTGAAAGTGGGAGAGGGAGGTGAAATCCCTCTTGCTAGGCCAACTATTTTTCAATCGACTTGTTGGTGTGGTACTCCTGGTTGCGCAATCTATATATTAAAAAAATGGAAAAATGACACGATTTTTTGAACTTTGATTCAACATACAATGTAATTCACAAACTTTTAATTTATTCAATTTGGTACATAAATTTTAGTTTGATGTGCAATATCTTTCATAAACTTTTTTTTTGTTTAATGTAGTCCTTAAGCTTTAAGCATATGTTAAAACTAATCCTTGGACTATAAAATAATGTTTAATATTGTCCATAAACTTAATATTAGATATTTTCATATGGTTCGAGGACTAGTTTGAACATTCACCAAGAATAAATTTAAAATAGTCGGCTAAAGTTCATAAATGACAATAAAAAAATTAAAAATTTAGGGATCGCATTATATATTAAAGTTTAGAGATCCTTTATGTTCTTATCCCAAAAATATTATGTGTCAAAAGCTTATTTAGAAACATTGCTTATTTCTATGTATTTCATGAGAGGCAAAATCCAACAAAAAAGAAAAATTGAGAGGCAAATGAATTTTTATTTGATGATATGTTTGATTTTGGCTATCATTAGCGCACTTCTAGCGTGATGACTAGCGCAATCATGAGAGTTTGTCGTCAAAATTTTGCTCCTAATACGGCAAGCGATATTACCTTCCTAGTGCATTTTTCATGTTGAAATGGTTAGTTGATTGTAGGATGGGGAGATTTGAATTTTTCATGTTGAATATATAAAGTTCTATTTATTTTGTGAAAAATGTCTCATTATTAGAAAATATTTTCCATAAAATAATTTATCAGAAAAATAATAACACTTTGTGGTGTTTGTTTGAAATGAATTAAAAATTATTTTTTGCTATTTTATATTGAAAATTTAATCATAAGGAAAATGATATGAAAATGATATTTTTTTAATGCATCTTTAATTACTTTTTTTTTCTCTCTCTCTTTGCTTTTTCTTTGATTAGTCATGGGCGAGTTACACCAACAAAGCTCAAACTTGTCATAGGCCTTGAGCTCGCCTAACCTAATAAGACTCAAGCTCGTTAGCTTTTGGGTCGTTGAGCCTCGCTAGAGCTAGCAAGCTTCAAACTTGCCTTGGCGAGGGTTGTCAATTCAATGAACTCAAGCCTCACCATAGGCATCCAAATGAAAGAAAGAGAAGGAAAGAGGAAACTTCCAATATATTTTTATTGACGAAAAAACGTTTTGCCAAGTTTATTTTTTTGAATCAAATGTTGAAAAACTAGAAAAACATTTTCAGGCGGAAGTTGATTTTTGTAAACAAATAGATTTTAAGATATTTATCAGCAATGAAAATGACAAATTAACCCATCCTGTTGTGGGCGAGTTGGTTTTGGCATACGTTGCCCCCTCGCTGGACAGGGTTCGATTCCCCAGCTCGTTCCGTTGCGCCAAGGACGCTATGGGAGGTGGATCCCTGCTAGTGCCCCTATGATTTACGCGGAACGCTGTTGGCTATGAGGCGGTTTCACGGTAAAAAAATAAAAATGACAAATTAAATTACTAATATAATATTTTTTGAATTTTGTTTAGAATACGCATTCACCCTCAACGAAATGTGAACAGAGTACGCTGAACAGGGCAGAGCCCCTTTGCGCGGAAACTTCCCCTTTCGTCTTCCAAGCAGTTCAACTGCGAGCAAGAGAGAGAGTCAAAATCCTACCGGTTTGGCGCGCTAGGGTTTATCGACCGACGGCGATGGCAGGCCCTTCTCGCCGGATGCTCCTCTCTCCACCTCTCTCCCGATGCATACGACGCATTTCCTCCTCGCTCGAACCCTTCGAACCTCCGCCCGCCGTCACGCCTCGAAGAGTCGTCGTCACCGGTGAGTCCGCACCGCGCGCTCCTTCTACTCAACTTAAAGCTCAATCAGTTGTTGTTTTTTTCACTTCGGACGATGTCACATTGATGCTCTTGGGAGGTTTACACTTGGCTTTTCATGATAAAGATTGGTTTTTTAAATATATTTTTGGGGGTCGATTGAAGGCTTGGGTATGGTGACTCCGCTCGGTTGTGGAGTGGAAACGACGTGGAAGCGGCTGATAGATGGGGAATGCGGGATCAGAGCGATCACGCCCGAAGATCTCAAGATGAATAATTTCGATGGAGAGACGCGGCTGCACACGTTCGAGCAGCTGACGTCCAAAGTTGCCGCGACAGTGCCCCGCGGTACCAATCAAGGCGAATTTAATGAGGAGCTGTGGCTTAATTCCAAAGTAAATAATCTGTTTCCTCGTGACTGTTGGTACTTTGCTTTACATGTGTTTTCCTTCTGTTTGATGATGTACCTTTATATGCGCATTCATCCCCTGATGGGAATTCCTGCCCGAGAGTACTGTGTAGATAGATGGCAGATTGCGTAAATTTGAATTCCCACTAGTTGCCTTGCTGTGCAACGAAGATGATGCACGATGGGTGATTGGAGGAATTGGAAGAGAGCGAGGGCGAGTTTTTTCATTTAAATTTGCTTACTGAGACTGCAAAGCAGTCGTGCTGCATGCTTATTCAATGTGCCAATTTCGAGCAAATGTTATACATGCGACCTTGACATTTTGAAAGCTACTTATGGCTCTGCTTAAAATTCTTGAGCTTGTAACTATCTAATGATTTTGCGATGGGCTGTAATGAACACATGGGACATTTGTATTAATCTCCAATGCGATGGCAAGTTCTGTGACTTCTTTTAACACGGTTGGCATTGGCAGGTCTGGCTTGACTTTATGTCTGATTTAACTGCTGTGGTAATAAATGAATTTAATTGTGACAGGGAGATACTGAAATTTACTAGTTAGTAACCCGATACAGTTGGAGGCACTGTCTGGAGTTTGCTCATGATTTTATAGTCCGTGGGAAAGTGATATCAATATACTTTACTATGCTTGATCACTCCATTTTCCATCGGTATGAGGAACTTCTGTGATATAACAAATCAGTCCCATCATCTGCTGATGCAATAGGCTGTTAATTCCAAAAGAAGTCATTCATACATGCTGCATAATGAATTTGATCCCTTCTCAATTTTCTGTTTAGGAGCATCGTTCGATTGCAAGATTCATAGGCTATGCACTGTGTGCTGCTGATGAGGCTTTAAGAGATGCAAATTGGCTACCCACTGAACAGGAACAGAAAGAAATGACGGTAATCAATGTATTTCTTGCAGATACTTTGGGAGAATAGTACACTTTATAAATTCTTTGGTGATGTACCTTCCTTTAACTTGAAGAACGCCAGGGGGTTTCTATTGGAGGGGGAACTGGAAGCATCAGTGACATACTGGATGCGGCACAAATGATTTGTGAGAAGGTTTATATGTTACCATTCTATCAGTCATTTACAAAGCATTAACTGTTCCTGCAGTCTCGAACCTGATAAATTGCCTTCTTCTATGATGGTGGAAGCTTGAACAATCTCTTGCTCTTTGTTGCAGCGTCTTCGTCGGCTTAGCCCTTTCTTTATTCCAAGGATTTTGATCAACATGGCATCGGGTCATGTGAGCATGAAATATGGTTTCCAGGTGAGTATACAAATGTCGCCAGATGATTTTGTATGATAAAACTATCCAAAAGACAACAGGATAACTTTCTGCTGATGTCTCACTGCATCATTCATTCTCCTAATAAAGATATGACCCCTGAGATTTATGCTTCTTTTCTTGACTGATCATGTAATTTTTTTAAGCAAACCTAGCCTTCCTCCATGTCTCTTAGAATTCTTAGAAAACATCTCATTGCAATTAACTCTCATGTGGTGGTCTTTCATTCTTTATACATTTTTCTACTGATCTCATATCTTTCAAAATAAGTAAACGAGTCAATTTGTAAATTAATACCCTTGCTTGATCCAATGTTTGCCTTCATATAGGGGCCCAATCATGCTGCAGTAACAGCTTGTGCAACTGGGGCACATTCAATAGGTGATGCTGCAAGGATGATTCAATTTGGAGATGCAAATGTCATGGTTGCTGGGGGTACAGAGTCCAGCATAGATGCTTTATCTATTGCAGGATTTTGCAGGTAAGCGCCTGCAGAATGGCATATTTTATTTCCAGGTGGCAGCTCTGGGATAGCAATTTCTATGCTTTGGGAAACCCTATTTTATTCTTTCTTTTATCTTCCTTCTTTTTGGTCCAGTAAAGCCTATGACACGTGGAAAACTAATGCTAGAGATTTGCAGGTCAAGAGCTCTGACCACAAAGTACAATTCCTGCCCAGAGGAATCATCGCGGCCATTTGACTGTGGTCGAGATGGTTTTGTGTAAGTAAACACTTTTTATGTATCATTGGTAATTGCTGCTTTTAGGTGATTAGTAATATTCCTTATCTAAGATGCACTCAAATATCAGAATTGGTGAAGGTTCAGGCGCCATAGTGTTGGAGGTGAGTTGAAGATCTCTTTCTTTGGAAATTACCTATATTCCTTTTCCTTTCTATTACTTTCTATGGAATTACCATCTTGTTTTTTCACCTTATAGGAACTTGAGCATGCAAAGAAAAGAGGAGCAAAGATATATGCTGAGTTCCGTGGTTATGGGATGTCAGGTCATCTGTCAAAACTGTCAAGAAAGAAATTAACAGTTTTGTAAGAGTGCCTTGTTTTCTTGTTCCTTACTGTAGCAATGTTTCAGGGGATGCTTATCACATTACCCAGCCACATGGTGATGGAAAAGGTGCCATTTTGGCAATGACACGTGCACTAAAGCAGGTATGGGAATGATCCATGATAAGTCTGGTCATTTCGAAAGTTTCATGTGCTGGTGAACATTGAAAGGGGTTGTGCGATGTAATCATTATCTAACTACTGTTAAGTTCAGCTTATTGCGAAACCTCTTATTTGATCTACGTTATAGTGGACCTTCAATACCGCGCTATGCTCATAAATTTTTCTCAATAGTATCTCTAGTTTCTTTTGTTTGCTCCTCCTTCCTTCTCAATAATGAGACTGAGATGTCATCTTTGCAGTCAAATGTTTGTGCTAACCAGGTGGATTATGTAAATGCGCATGCAACGTCTACGCCTTTGGGTAAACTTGTCAGCTCTTTGCTGATTGATATAATTGTCAGTTATGTTGATAAGTTAATGCATGAGAAATTCCACAGCATGGCTGATGAAAGAAGCAAAAATTTTGTGCAGGTGATGCGGTGGAAGCGAAAGCAATCAAAACAATATTTTCTGACCACGCATCATCAGGTGCATTGGCCCTGTCCTCCACTAAGGTAATTCTTTTGTTTAAATAGGTTCTGTTCATTGAATGGGAACAGGCTTTTCTTGGGGCATGGTAGAGACAAATAGACTCTGCATCACTGCCACAAGCAATAAATTACACTTTACGGTCCCTTCAGAATGCTAATTTATAAGGCTATACAGTTTGTGTGCTTTTCAGTGGCTTCTAGTTAAATTCCTTTTGCCCTCGTTCTAGCTTAATCTAATTGGAAATGCTTATAATTGCATATGTATTTACTTGCCATTTGCCAACTTCAGACTACTCCTTACTTGGTGATGTTCAGAGTGGGCATTTTCAATGCGGTGGCCATTGTTCCAATTGTTGTCCTCATTACTCACCGACCTCAATCGGATTTTTTCTTAATCTTTAATTTCTACTAACTACAGGGTGCGATTGGTCACCTGCTTGGAGCGGCCGGAGCAGTGGAAGCAATTTTTGCGGTTTTGGCCATACACAAAGTGAGGAATCTTTATTCCATTTTACCGATAAAAAGGAGCAATCTTTCTTTCTTGCTCCTTAAATGATTCCACTAAAAAAAAGAGCAATCTTTCTTGCTTCCTTTCTTCTGCCCTTATATGACTGATTGTAGAGTGATGTTTGAATGGACACAAACATATGTTGGCCTTAGTATCTTTTATGCTCAGACGAGTTCCTCTAGAATTTCTGTGTATGCCATAGTTTCGCCAGAAGAAAATTGAAGTAATATGGCCAAATGGATGAAGCAATTCTTGGTGTTCATGGTTTTACCATTTCCAGTTGTTCGAGCATAATTTGCAGATACAGATGCGTTGTCCTTAGGCCTGAGCCACTTGGTGGACATACCCTTCCGTGGCTTCAAAAGTTATTACAAAGTTGGGTTGCTGTCACCTCTATGAACTTTGTCATTGTGAATCTAAGTGGGTGCTCAATGGTGTTCTTGCAGGGAATCGCACCTTTGACTCTTAATCTTACCAAACCTGATCCGGTGTTCACCGATGATTTCATGCCTTTGACTGTTTCGAAGGAGATGCTGGTGAGAGCAGCAATGTCCAATTCTTTTGGCTTTGGAGGAACGAATACATCACTACTGTTCACCTCTGCTCCATAGCTTAGATCTAGTGCCGGCATTCGTTACTCTGCCTCTGAAATGTGAAGAGGCCGTTCGATGGAAACTGCAGATGCAATCGAAGCAAAGCATGAATGGTGCAAATGGAGGCTAAAGGATTTTCCTTTTTACCTGGAGAAGAGGGCCAGGGGAATGAGAACAAGAGGAAATGTTTCATTTTTACAATTCGGCTCATGTTATTTCACACATGGAGAGACTATAACATTCTTTTTTAACTTACGGAGTTTAATGAAAATAATCTCAAGAGAACTGATTAATTAAAATAAAAAAATAAAGAGTGAAAGGTGTTATTTATTGAAAATGCAAATGTCGCGAAAATACAATATTATTCGTATTAATAAAAACAAATATGTTTTGTTTCACGACCTTAGTTATTTTTCAATTGTTCTTTCGTGCGAGTTTGATTCTCTCTATTTTACTTACTACTTTGCCCAAACTGATTTTTATGAAGGATTTTTTTGTAATAAGTTCGAATCTTGAGTTCACACCAAAGAATTTTCCTGAAGAAAAAATTAAACTAGACGATAATATTAACAAAAAACTTCCCCATCATTAAAATTTTATTAGAGCAAACGAATATTACACGACTCTCGGGAAAAGGTAAAGGACAAGTGAAATTCTTCAATTTGGACACAAAGAAACAAAGGCAATGATTTTGTGAAGGTTGATTATTATCAGTGCTGGTGAAGATTACGTTAAATTATTTAAATTTCATATCGTGTCTTAAATTACTCAAGAGGTGAAAATAGCACGAGAGCCTTGTAATTATTCAAGTTGGTGCTCAATTTAACAAGTCATATCACTCAGTTGACCACGAATGGAGTCTTATTTAATGATTTTCCTTGTCTTATCATTGCGGGCGGTGGCTGTCCGCCGCCCTCACTCGACACTTTCGACGCGCAGCAGAGTCAAAGGCACGAACGGCCGAGATCGATCGTGAAGAACCAACCGCTGAGATTTTGGGATGGAACACCGGACACCCGAATGGACGGTCCAGATGAAGCCAAAATCGATCCAACGGTGATCAAGCCAATCGCATCCCCCACTAATGAACAAATCAGAAAAGAGAGACTGAGAGAGGAGATAGAAATTTTCTTATCCTTTCTGTCTTCTGTTGTTTTGACCGGCGGAGGGAGAAGCTGATAAAAGTGCCGACGATGGCTGCCGCGAGCGGAATCGGGGTCGTGGGGCTCACCGTCACGGCGAGGCCGTCGTCCTCCAAGCTCCCTAGGCCGCCCTCCTCCCGCGCTTGCGTGAGAATGGCCGTCTCTCTCGACCAGGAGAAGAAGGCGTACACCCTCCAGAAATCCGAGGAAGCCTTCAGCGCCGCCAAGGTAAATTGAAAGACATTCAACAGAAAGACGAAAAGCCTGCGTTTTTCCGGGAATCCGATCTTTTTCTAGTCGACCCTTTACGTTAGAAATGCCTCCGGAAGAAGATTTGGGCTCCCCCCCATTCGTCGGCTGCTGGTACCCATTTGATTGTTTTGAGGCTGGCGACTTTTTATTTGTGCTGAAAGCATTGCCCGGTGTGTTTTGAGTTGATGTGGGTGGGATTTGGAGTCGATTTGATCACTTTATCCGATGCTAGTCCTACTCCATTTGAGATGCGGATGTTATGCTTCTCTGGTGCTTTACGTGTGCCATCACAAGCTTTCTTTGTATTTTGTTTCGGTGGTGGTGGTGGTGGTGATGATGAATAATGGCATGTGTTTCTGTTGTTGATAGGAATTGATGCCCGGAGGTGTGAACTCCCCCGTCCGTGCATTCAAATCCGTAGGCGGCCAGCCTATCTTGATGGATTCTGTCAAGGGATCTCGCATGTGGGACATCGATGGCAACGAGTATATCGACTATGTCGGGTCTTGGGGTCCTGCCATTATTGGTCATGCCGATGATGAGGTCCTCTTCTTTTTCACCGCCTCGCATTGTGGCATCCTGATGATATCAAACTCGAACATCATCTTGCATCTAATCTTTCAATATGTTATTCTCAGAGTTTTTTTTTTTCCTCTATATGTCTTTGGCTGAATTCAACTTAAACCATCGTGCCTTGCTTCCTGTTGCATTTGGTGGAACCAGTGTCTGCATCTGTGTGTGCTCTAAGTTGACGTTCATTCTGAGTGAAGTGGGAATAAGTACCTAGAAAAGATGGTTTAGATTTCGCGAGAAGCAAGAAAATGTTTCAAGGAACTTCGGATTTACTGAAAATGTGAAAGTAAATAAGCACGGTGGTTCATTTGGTTGGGTCTTGGGGTCCTGCCATTACTGGGTATGCTGATGATGATGTCCTGTTCTTTCTCATTGCCTCGCATTGCTGACATCCGGATTTCATTAACCTCAAGAAACGTCTCACATCTTTTCTTTTCATGAATAGCAATTCTCGGAGTTTGGAATCTGTCTTTACTAGCTGTTGTAATGGATGTAACCAGTGTCTATATCTCTTTGCGGTCTAAATTGATTTTTGCTCTGAGTGAAGCGTGCATAAGTACCTAGACAAGATGTTTTAGATTCGCCCAGAAGTAAGAAAAAGTTTCTAGGAACTTCTGATTTACCAAATTGTGAAAGTACTTAAGCATGATGGCTCATTTGGTGTTGTCCATCTATCTACTGCATATCGCATTCATGGTGCCGCAATTCATTTCTTATGTGGCCCAAATATCTGCCCGCAGGTCCTGGCAGCCCTTGCCGAGACAATGAAAAAGGGAACCAGTTTTGGTGCTCCCTGTCTTCTGGAGAATGTTCTGGCTGAGATGGTTATTTCTGCAGTTCCATGCATAGAAATGGTTCGGTTTGTCAATTCCGGCACAGAAGCATGCATGGGCGTGCTCCGACTGGCCCGTGCCTACACTCGGCGGGAGAAGATAATCAAATTTGAGGGTTGCTACCATGGTCATGCTGATCCCTTCCTTGTGAAGGCCGGCAGTGGTGTTGCTACTCTGGGGCTCCCCGATTCTCCTGGAGTTCCGAAAGCAGCCACTATAGACACTCTGACTGCTCCATTCAATGATGCTGCTGCTGTGGAAGAGCTTTTCAAGACCCACAAGGGGGAAATTGCTGGCGTTATTCTGGAACCCGTCGTGGGAAATTCAGGCTACATTGCTCCTAGACCTGGTTTCCTCGAAGCCATTCGCCAGATTACAAAAGATAATGATGCTCTCCTCATCTTTGATGAAGTCATGACAGGATTCCGCTTGTCTTATGGTGGTGCGCAGGAGTATTTTGGAGTAACTCCTGATCTGACGACTCTAGGTAAGATCATTGGCGGCGGTCTTCCTGTTGGTGCATATGGTGGGAGGAGGGACATCGTGGAGTTGGTTGCACCAGCTGGACCGATGTACCAGGCAGGTACCTTGAGTGGGAATCCGTTAGCAATGACAGCCGGAATCCACACTCTTAAGCGGCTGCAGGAGCCCGGAAGCTATGAGTACTTGAATAAGATTACTGGCGAACTCGTCCAAGGTATTGTGGATGCTGGAAAGAAGGCTGGGCATGCCATGTGTGGTGGATACATACGCGGGATGTTTGGCTTTTTCTTCACAGAAGGGCCAGTTTACGACTTTTCGGATGCAAAGAAGAGTGATACTGAAAAATTCGCAAGGTTCTACCAAGGAATGCTAAGGGAAGGCGTGTACTTTGCCCCTTCCCAGTTCGAAGCCGGATTCACCAGTTTGGCGCATTCTCCTGAAGACATCAAGAAGACGGTGGCGGCAGCTGAAAGGGTCTTCCGACAGATTTAGGGCATTGTGGTTGTACTACTGTTTTTGTGTCCCGGTTTTGTTCTTGACATTTGTGCTTTTTTCCAAGCTGTAGCATGATAATCTTTCTTGTAGATTAATCAATTAGTGTGTATGCAAAAGAGAAAGGTTTGCCCTCCTGATTTATTGCACATCTTGGATTTATTGAGTCTCTTTGTAATAGTAATATTGTTTTTATCTTGTAACTGGCATAAATATCAATGAAACTTCTCATAGTTTCTAGGAGAGCAACGAAATAAGAGCAGTATGGTTTTCGAATTGCTGTATTGTATCCATGTTCTTTCATACTTACAGGGACTTGGCGAGCTAGTAGATATCATCTTATTAAACGTAAGAAAATCCAACAATGGTCCAGCGTCCATTTAAAGAACATAGCATCCGCAAGAGATTCTTTGACCCAAAAAAAAGGAGGCAAGCAACATGACTTCATGAGAAGAAATTAGTATTCAAATCTATTTGTTGGAAGGATGCTTTCGCATCTATTCTCCATCAATCGATATAATTAACGCATTGTGCCTACGCCCATCTAATCTAAAGGAAGTAACTTTCCATATATTCTTACTTAGTAATTTTCACATAAGTACAAGGACTCATTAATTGATCTAAGAAGCATCAGCTAACATCAGTGAATTGAACCAGAGTCATTCATTTTTTGCCCACGATGTGATAGATGTACCCGCTAACAAGTTCCTTCACGTCAAAAGTCTAAACCTTATGATTGGCCTGCTTCTTCCACCCAACGCAAGCTAGTGTCCTTGACATGCAAAAAATCATTCATTGTTCCAACTTTCGTGTATGATGTATGAACGCAAATCGTGAGCCATGATTGGATCAAAACAAGCCAGATGTATCATGTGCATTGAAACTAGAAATACTTACGACCATCTAGAGAAATTGCACATGACATTTCCTTTGCTGGAAAATATGGTACAGTGCTCTCAAGAGGACATCTACTGTGAGATGCAATAAAAATTATGAAGAGAATTACATTTACATGTCTATTCTTTCCTTTCATCAAGCTACATTTTACAAAACAGAAGCATATGAAGTTAAGAGTATGCCGATTTGAAACCTTCAGTAAGGGTAACTACTTTTGCTGACACCTTGGATTGCAACTTGGACGCAGCTTGTCTAATATCCTGTGGACATTACTCAATTAATCAGCTCATGAAGTCAGTCACCAAGCGAGCAAACTTAGAAACTGCGTTCCAAACTAACTGATATGCCCCCATTCACTGACCTTGGATGATTGGATACTCTCAAGTTTTTAAACAACAAATATTCTGACAGTAAAAGTTCAACACAAAATGTACACTTATGCTCACTGAAGTAAATATACACGCAACCATCCAGCTAGCAAAAATTAAGATGATGCATGAGGGTGCTATAAAGTATAAAGTGTAAATGTGTTCTTTCAGACATAAAAGAATCCACTGACTGGAAATCTGTGGTATATACTCAAGAAAGCTCTAAGAATAGAATGAGGACATATGAACATCCACGTTTGAATGTCCTTTAGAATATTACCTCGACATTGTAACGGGAAGAAAAATGAGTGAGCAATATTGCCTTACTTCGAATCCATTGAGCGTGTTCAATAATCTGCATATGTAACAGAATCAGCCCAGTTCACGGTCCTTCAAATTTGGAACTTCTGGAGGTAAGTGATGGAGAGGTGAGGGGGGATCAACATACCTCAAATAAGTGAGTGTGGCCATGTTGCTGTGCATGCTCTATACTTATGTTATCATCGAGAAAAGTCGCCTGGTTCATGAATAATACCAGATTTTGTTAGGTTGATTTGATATTATATATAATGAAACTACTACTCAAGATTATGTTCATTATAGATAGCGACAGTGAGCACACACATCTAATCAACCATGTCACAAGATACTTGTGCTTCACTGTACTCTTCAGCAGCTAGTACTTGTCAGCAACTTACTGACTCATTTCTTAATGCAAGGCTACCATGGCTCAAACTTCAAACTATGGAGAGAAATGTCTTGAAAACATGACCTATTCAAATGTGGTAACCAGGAAAATAGGACCCGAAGCATATCTCTATGGTTGTGACGTGCATTAAAATATAATGCAAACAGATTTCTAAAGAAAGTGAGGCTACTGTTAAAGTGCAGGCATGCAAACTTAATTAAACTATTTTGATAGTGCCAAACTAATTAATATGACCCAAGCTTAAGGATAAATTTTAATACTCTGGCATCTCAATACACAGGAACAAGCTAGATTTTCATTTTAATTAAATAATTTCGAACAATCACTAGCTGGACCACTAAATAGCAGCAAACATTAATGATCTCTATGATGATAACAATGAATATACCAACACAACTAACATTGGGACTAGAGCCTTTTCATTCACACCTCAGTTATCAGAACTTTTGCCCTTAATGCATCTGCACTGCGTGGATTAAGCATGTAATCAGATGTTGTATCTCCGGTAAAGGCCACCTCTGGAGACAAAATGGTGTCTGTAATCTAACAGAAAAGAAAAAGAAAAGGGGGTTTAAATGAGTGAGAGGGAAAAAAAGAAGTTAAAGCCTATTAATATGAATAGAAAACCAACTTTAACTTGTAGGAGTTACAGTACCTCAACACCAGACTTCTTCAAGTTCTCGATTCGGTTCCCTTTAAGATGAATGTACCGTTTCTTTAGTTTTTTCCTAACAGAGTAAATGACATAACCCTGAAAAGAACAATAACCATTTCACTTTTTGATTTTATGTAGGGTCGGTAGCTCCCAGTGCCTTTCATTGGATATCACTTTGGAAAAGAAACACAGCAAACAAAAAAGACCCTAAAAGAACAATTTATAGCTAGCTCTAATCTGAAAAAAAGCTAGTACTCAAGAACTTAGCATACAAATATTACAAGATGCAACTGTTTTGCCTCCTAGAAGTATTCTCAAAACCACAACATGGTTTGAGCATCCCTATGAAGCGAGCTTCCTCATTGCACGTCTGGGAAGGTCAAAGGAAGCAGTCTCACTCTTGCATTGGCTAGAGACCACATTCATCAGTAGATAAGGAGCAAGTGCTCACCCCTGATCCACAGGGAGCCTTTCAAAGAAAGAAAAAAGATGGATTTTCACATCTTTTCCAGTCCCATGGCAACGATATGGTCCTGTTTCATCATTTCACAAATTCTACAGAATCCTCATCAAAATCTAGAAAGCAAAAATGTTCTGTTGCAGTCTGACATTGCATAATTATTTCTACGTACACTTAAAAGTATAAAGAAAAACCTTGTAAGTCATACCTGACTGGGAAGAACATGGTTAGTTTTGAATGGCCGGACAACGAGATTATTTCTCAATTCATACGTTTCTCCTGAGGTTAAATTCATGAATGAGTTTCCAACCAAAAAAAAAAATTCATGAGTGAGTTCCAACATTCTTAGTACAGGATAAATCTTTCATGGATCAAATTGGGAAACTAAAGCCACATACCCACATCTAATGCAACCAAATCCAGATTCAGTTCCACTTGGCTCATGGTCCTGTGAATGTCAAGTAGTTTCTCCACATCTTCTTTAATGCATGGAGGAACAAACACTGTCGGAGGCTTCAAATTATACAAACCGCGGAATGCGACATACATTGGCAACCCACCCTGAAAAAATAATACAGATTAAGCTCCCCACAACATCCAACAGTCAAAATTTGATATTAGATTGTCTAAGCATTGGGAGACTAGGATCACTCGGAAGCCAATCAAAGTCCAACATTCAAACTGGGAAAAAAAATGCACTTTTCATTGCAATTTGAAGGAAAAAGAGGAGGGACAAAAATAAAAAAGGAGAGCTTGCACTAGATGATACGATGCAAAGAGCATTAAGCACATGAGAACAACATCAACATCAACACACCGAGCCAATCACACTTCAGGATTTCGCAAACTCCGTGGGCTTCCATCCAAGAACTCGAGAATGAAATTAAACGAACACGTTTCCAGCATTCCCACGCTGACAAAAGATCTGCTCATTCCATCACATCATCACACACATCATTTCCATTTTTCTCCTACAACTTCCCATCCTCGTGACGAGAAGCGGGGGGGAGGACAAAAAGCAGCGGCGGAGCCTTACAATGTGATCGAGATGCGCGTGGGTGATGAAGACGAAATTCTGGTGAATGGCCCTCGTGGGGCACCTGCCGATGTCGAAGGCGCACTTGAACTCGGGCACGATCACGCAGGTCTCGTGGCCCCCGACGGAGACGCCCTCGATGGAGAACCCCTCGACGTCGACGCCCTTGCGGGCGACCTCGGCCCGGGCCTTCCGGTACTCCTCCTCCTCCTCCATCGCCCGGTGGATCGTGGACAGGTAGCCGGAGCTCTTGAGGGGATTCACGGCGCTCGCCGGGAGGGAGAGCGCGGGAGGACGCCGGCGAAGGTCGGGGATTTGGTGGCGCCGGCGGTGGTGGTGGTGGAAAGGGAAGATTTGGGGGGATTTGGAGGGAGAGATGGGGATGGAGATTCGCATTTTCTGGCTGCTTTGGTTGAAGATGAGAGAGAGAGAGAGAGAGGGAGAGAGGGTTTATGGGAGGTTTTTTGCAGAGAGAGAGTGTGAAGGTGTGGAGGGAAGACAGTAATCCGACAAGCGCGATGAAGAAGATGAAACAGTGACCAGATAGGATTATTATCTTTGGGCGAATTGCATTTTGACCCCGGATATTGGCATTTTTTTGCAAATTGCTCCCCAATTTTTTTTTGTTACTTTTTGGAGTGTTTGCAGTGTCCTATAGGGGTGTGCTGGAAACCGCCCTGAAACCGGGACCGACCAACCGGTTTGGGCGGTTCCACGGTCGGCGGTCCGGTTCCCGATTCCAAGGTGGGGCCGGGCCGACTGACCGATCGGACCGACTAAATTTTTATATATAATTTATATACATATAATATATAAACACATATAATATATGAATATTATATATGAAATTTGTTGCAATCGGAATTGCAATTGGGGTAACAACCTCTTATGTGACCAAGAGACCACCAAAGCTCTTAGAAAACTTATTTGTTAGTTTTATCTTCTCCTCGATGTGGGATAAGACTCTAGGAGTTCCTCATGCTCACTCTTTCTCTCGCTCCCCTCACTTGCAAACGACAAGGCACTTCAAGCCTCAAAGAATCTGACATTGACTAAACATTCAAAGCATAGAAAAGAGATTGTCTATAAAACCTAAGCCAATCACATATTTTACTCAAATTGTTCATGGCTTTTATGCTTAAAATTAAGAGTGAAACACATAAATTATGATTAATGTTCACGCAAGGAAGTTTAAATATTTTGCACGTGAAAATATGTGTTTTCATGAGCACATATTTTGCACGTGAAAACACATAAATTATTAGATCACCCGGGAACCAAATTGGATTGATCGGTCCGGAGCATGGTCGTTCTTTAATGAATGGTCGTTATTTAGTGAAAAAAAGAAAGTGCCGATCCTATTGGACCGAACCGGACGGGATTTGGAACCGATGGTGCAGTCCACGGTTCCCAAAATTGGGAGCCGGTTTTCCCGGTCCGATTCTGGTTCCACCTTGGAACCGGACCAACCAGGGAACCAATCACCCCTAGTGTCCTGAAGTCTTGAAATCGGTTGCGATGTTCGCCCGGCGTCGAGTGAACGTTTTTTCAGTTGAAGCTCCGGTGGTATGCTTGTCACGTGGTCAGTTCGCTCTCTTATGGACAGCAAATCCGTTTGACCATAATTGGTGAATGGTGAATTACATTTTATTTTCTGGGCCTCAAGTTTTGATGCATGTGATAAGTCATCCCGTAAATTTTCAATAGTTTTTTCACTTTTTCCCCTAGCATGTTGAAATGAGTTTCAAAGTCATCTTAACAAGGATCTTGACCTACATATATGTATATAATTTTGTCAAGAGATCAGTTTAGGCAACCTAAGCGGGAGTCGTCTTGCCGTCGTTCGGTTCATGCGTGTGGCGATGGCATAACCTCTACCAGCCAACGTGGTAGAATGTTCCTTCCTCCCTCTCTCCCATTCTTTTCTATTTTATTAAAACATTCCTATTCCATTTATTTATTGTAGAAATTGTTAAATCGTTTCTTCTAATTTCAAGTGATTTCTCACTCTAAAATTCATAGAAGTCAAGTATTTTTTAAGATGTGGCATAAGAATAAAATTTAGTGCATTGTTCCATAGCATTAACGTTTGATACTCGAATTATATTTCTCAAGAGGTACTGAATATCGTACCTTTTGTTTAACAAAAAAACCAATTAAATTATAGAGTAAACAACAAAATTTGTGCTCATAAAAAAATGTCCAAGTTGTCTTTATATATTGCAACCCCGAATAGGTCGTTTTCTGAAAACGATATATAAAGTTTGGTTGATTACATGATTTTCGATGGTTTTGGAGGCCATAATCAAAACCAAAATGCAAATTTGGGCTAGATATATTATTAAAAATAAAAATAAAACTATTAAAGGTGTAGCCCATTTATGAGAATTGGCCGAAGTCCAAACACTGAAGGGTATTGCAACTAATTTCAGGACTTCAGGGGGAAATTGGAAAAAGCTAAAAAAATCGACGGGCAACTTACAACAAGTGCCAAAACTTCAAGGGCAAAATGCAATTCACTTTTATTGTTGACCCTCTAAAAAAGGAGAGAATTAGTCATGTGACAAGCACATGACAAAAGGTCCAGTTAAAAAAGAGTCAGAGTCAACGCCAGGATGGACATTACAACCGATTTCGAAATTTCAAGTGGCCTAATGTAAAGTGCGAAAGTTCAGGGGTAAAGAGGAATAAAGAAGGCGAATGAAAACGGAGAATGAGAAGGCTAAATCAACGGCAAACGATTCATGTAAGCAAAAGCCAGTGTGTTTTCCATGTTCATCGTTACATATTATCTGCAACCTATACAGTGAGTCCAATGGATGGTGACGGTCATGACTCCAGTCCCTTGTTGAAACCGATTAACACAGCGAGAGCAATTGCCAAGGATGATCCCGTGCAGGTTTCGATCCCACAGACTGAATTGTGCCATGGCCGTGGCAAAGTGGCACATTTGAACTTACTTCAAACCGCAGCTTATGACAGACACTCACATTCAGCACCTTCTTCGAAGAAACACTTAAAAGCAATTTTCCTTCCCCAGCTTGGCGGATCATGACTGCTGAAGTCGGCACCATGCCCTGCTCTCTGTGTGTATCCTACAACACTGTACAAATTGTAGGCCAGCACGGGTCTCTCTCACTGGCATCTGAGAACAGTAATCACAGGAAGCGCATCGATAGGTTCTTCAAGTTTCCCGCCTCAGCATAGGACACGTCGCTGCAAACGGTGATTGTTGAAGCAGAGCAGACTATATCAGCATCCTGAAGGGTGAAACCGTGGATTATTGGCAATGGAAATCCTTTGGCAAGGTGTGCGTTCACGTATGGCAAGAACACGGTTTCAATAACTGTCCATATTACTGGCTGCAGCAAGCAAATACCGGTTTCTTATAGATCGTCAAAGAAAACATAAAAAAAAATGTGCAAACCACAAAAGTTGCAAAATGATCAAACTTCTTTTCATCATATACCTGAATAAGATAAATTCGCAGATTACCAATGTTACTCCACTTCAGTGACATTGCAAAATCATTCAATTTCACACTTCCAGCAAGATTGTTCTGTAAGATTTTAACTGAACCGGAACCGCGCATCACCTGAAAAACCACAAGAATTTAAGTGAAGACCGTCATATATGTAAGTAAGGAACCAAAAAGAAAAAACTATTATGCAAGCGCATCCATCATGCTATAAGCGCTCTTGAGTTATGAATGGACAAGACTGGACAATAAATAGCGTGGAAAGGTGTAAGTAATGAACCAAAAAGAAAAAACTATTATGCAAGCGCATCCATCATGCTATAAGCACTCTTGAGTTATGAATGGACAAGACTGGACAATAAATAGTGTGGAAAGGAGCAAATTAGTACTTGCACAGCATTAGATGCAAACAAGCTGTAATATTTGCCCAATAACAGCTATCTCATCATAGCTACATCAACATGCAAGTTGCCCAACAAAGACTGCTAATCACCAACTTTCTAGGTCCACCATAGTTGAAAAATTTATATTACAGGTGTCCAAGTCAAACCATGGGCCGTGTTAGGACTTCTACTAAAGCATAAGCATGGAAACAAAAGCGCTCGGGAGTCATCTTGCCTTGCAGCACTTCATTGCCAAAAGCCAACAACACTGATGCTTGTCAACAGTTTCAACATTTGTCCCGAGTTCTTCACAAATCACCTCAATGTACTAAATTTGATGATCATCATCGTTGACAGTGGTTTAACAGCACACTAATACCGATATATACAATAATGCAATCAGATTGTCAGAAAGAAGGAAGACAAACGAAGAAGTGGGAACTAAACTCACCAACAAGAAAATTATATATTCACAAAAGCAAAAACTTCAGCATCATCAGTTATAACAGCAAGCAGTTTGTTATATTTCCACTTACCAATGAGATGCATGCTACTGGTATTACTTCGCCTGCTTCCAGAACATCAATTATCAGGTCTGCATATACAGTAGCATCTATATTGTTCTCTGATATCCTGATCTCTGGAGGAGAAGACAATGATATATTCAGGTCCATATCATCATTTGGATATTTTTTATACAATTGGGGAATAAGAAATCTCCATTCAGCAGTATTCAGAAGAGATTGATCCGGCACTTTATCCACAGTCCAATGCATAAACTTTGCCTGACCACAGAAAATTGTCAACTTATCTTAGAAGATATCTAAGGAAAACAAAACGCTATGTCATAGAATAACTATTCTAATTAGTAACCTTAAATTATTGAAATTCTATCAAGATACATTGTGTTCAAATCTAACTAGTGAAAGTAAAGGAGGAACCCTCATCAGCCTGTCACGTTTTCCTATTCAACAGACCCCAACAGTAACACATTCTCCAGCTCCAAAAAGAAAAGAACAAAGTCAGATTTTTTTAGGGCAAAGTGGTATCCACTATCAGCAAAGTTTCTCCTTAGATGATCTTTTCTCATATCTTCTACTGCAGACAATCATCACCAGTAGCATGTGGAGAGATAGCATGACCATGATTGGAGACACATGAGGTTTAATCTCCATACAACTCAGGTCAAACCAAGGTATATCATATAACGCGTGCGATTCTAGCAACCAAATCAACCTCCAATCAATAGGTTCACATGCAAATTTCAAGTTAAGTGGTGCCCCACAATGAAATTTACATGCAAGAGCATCATAATTTTTATCTGAAGCAGAACTAATGGCCTAATTGAGTATCATTGCATTGAAAACTATAAGCAGTTGACAACAACAGGTACTTGATTATTATATCATGTGAAATAGAGTTTATAAATATTGCTCCCCTGTTTCTTTACAAGACACCCAGTCTTCATAAAAAAATTAAAGCGTGCTAATTGCTACATGACTTATCTCAACTCAACATCAACATCTTCACCAAAAAAAAAAAAGGTTAGTTAAAACTAATACCGGAACAACCTCTATTCCAACTTCAATTGCTCAGTATATCAGAAAAGTAACAGTACAACTATTGTTTAAACTTACATCATAATACAAGGATGATGCAGAGTTGAACACAGCCTCGTCTAATGTAATCCCAAGCATTTTGGCTGGATCTCTACAGAGAACTGAAAGGTGTTGATTTCTGTGGTAGTATAAGTTGGGAAGTATCTCGTTCTGTCGTCCCATGAATAAACCATTGATCTCAAATCCAATTGAAGAACTACTCAATTGAGGATCATTCACAAATGTAACATTAAGAGAGGCATTATGATCCACATGAACTTCTTTTGGGAGAGATTGGAGAAGGGAATCAAGTTTTGATATCCCTTCTTTGAGCTTTTTTGTTATAGCATTTTCCACTGCTGAGGCAATTTGTGCTCCAAATGCATCGACCATTCTAAAAGATGAAAAAAGGGAAGTCACAAAAAAGAAAAGGCCTTCCAACCAATGGTTAATCCCATTTGAGAGTGAACATGTGATGCCGTTAAAGATTCATTCAAAGAAGCATTCATCGCTCTAACTTGTAAGTAGTTAAACCTTGCAGAGTAAAGAAGAAAGTAAAGGGCAAGGAAACACACAAAAACCTTAAAAACTTCCTGTCTGTGTCCCAGAATAAATGAAGGCGAGATAAGACACCTTTCCATGCAGTCATTGCTTAGAAGTTAGAACCACCCTCTACCTAAAGTTAGTAGCTTCAACAAGCAGCAAGGAATCGGATGAATGCGATCCTTGATTCTTTTACAGTAGAAAGTAATTGTACCAATGCTAGAGTTGCATCGCCAGAAAAAGTCCAAAACCAAACAGAGGATTACAACTGGAACACAATTCCTCACCTCTACGCACTCTCAAAACTGCATTGCCTATGATAAACTAACATAAGCAGCTCCGAATGATGAATAGCAGTTTGAGCTAAATGCTACTTAATAGGATATTCTCAAGCAAATTGCAGGGCAAGGAGAAGCAGCAAAGGGATATTGTAATGGGGAAGAAAAAGAGATGAGAAATGCATGGGGTTAGCACTGTAACCAATTGACAAAATTAGCACATCAAGTCGATTGCAGAATAAAGTTACGCTTCAAAGGATGAGAAGCAACTATGCGATACTTTCTATGGTGGCTATATGCTTCAAGGGATGAGAAAGTACTCGATGCCAATTCATGATATCTACAACAACAGGAAAAAATTCACAAGCAAGAAAAGGCAGTGAAGGTCAAAGACCGACGAGCTACCACTACTGCATACCCTTGATAAAGCCAAGCTGCACCTCCATCCAACTTTATCGATATATCTTGAACATGACAACCGGAGTTCATTAGAGAGAGCTTAAGGGTACCTTCCTGGTTCTCCAAGCCTACAGTTAGCCCCACTTCCATGCCTTCAACCTAAGCAATAAGACGCAAGTAATGAGATCGAAGTCGCCTCTTAGCTAAACTTTTTCCCAAGAATTAGCAGGCAAAGACAAAACTGCGGCAAAACAAGCATTTCAATGAAAAGCAAAACCTCAGCATCCCTAAACTGACGCAAGAAGGGCATCTCCAATTGATCTAACAAAAACTCAACCTAGGGCTAGAGGCACTTCATATGACTAAACCACACAATTTGGTAACGAAACAGCCGGAAGCGACTTGGTCAAGTCCGAGTCAGCACCTGAACGGAAGCGCCTCCCTTGTCGGAAACCTCGACCGGCACGAGCCAAGTGTTCTTGTACGAGTAGAACCAGTTCATGCTCAGATTACAGGTCGTCCCCGACGCGACGAGGGCGACGCCGGAGTCCCCGGGCCGGAGGTGCGAGCTGGAGACGCCGATTTCGTAAATCGTGATGTCGGAGAGGACCATCTCGACATTGCCGACGAAGGGTATCTTCTGGGATTTCTCGATGTCCGGCAGGCGGAGCGGGACCGCGGAGGCGATCGCCTTGGTGACGAGCAGGTCCTTGACGAAATCGAGGCCGTTCTGGGATATGAGGATCGACGTGAAGGCGTCGCCGGCGGGCTGGGAGCGAGACTGCGACGGGACGACGAGGAGGGAGATGAGGAAGGAGGAGACGAGGAGGAGGAGGAGGAGTGCGGCGGGAGCAGGAGGCGACGCCATGAGCGGCGCCGGATCGGAGGGGCGAACTCGGGGTTGCCGGCTGAGTCGGAGCGGGCGAGTTGGGTTCGGAAGCGGTGGAGGTAGTTGGAGACTTGGAGTTTAGTGTTAGAAAACAATGCTCCGTCCGGGCATTAATGTCCGAACGAAGGTATTTCGGCCGCGATGCGAAGATGCTTATGTATGATCCCACGTTTGATTCATTTTTGAACAAATCAATGTGCTCTTGGAAAAAAAAATTAAAAAAAGAAAATGATGAAAATTACGTAATTTGATTGAATAACTAAACTTTAATTTGATTAAATAACTAAACTTTCCATAACATAAGATCGCGTCATGTGACAAGCAAATTCTCATGCCAATTCTTGCCGGCCCTTGTTGGTTCTCCCCTCTGGAAATAGCTCCAAACCACTTACACACCATGATAGCTTGCTGAATCTAATTTTAAATGTTTTGATATCTGTTTAATCTCCATCTTTTTTTTTTTTTAACTCCATTAGACCATCTTGGTAAAAAATTGAACATATTCATTTTCGGGTAACTCTCGGTGGTTTTGTAGACAAAATGGCTAGCCACACTAAAAATCAAAACTCAAGGGGAAAAACTTTAAAAAGTTCAGGAGCAATTGTGCAAGGGTGCCAAGCTGATGAGGATAATCCGTAACTTCTCTAATTTAAAAAGGTAATTGCGCAACAAAGCCAAAGTTCATGGGCTTTCGAGCAGTCATCTCGTAATTCTAGAAATCGGATGGTTTCCTTTATTGCGCAAAAACTCCGATAAGGATCTCTTCCATTTGACTCTTGCATGCAAATGAACGGGGTTGAGTAAACTCCTAATCAAAAGGATCAAAGTCAATCGCTTTCGTAAGCGTAAGATGGGATTGAGCAAACGTCCAATTGGAATAATGTGTACGACTCAATCATTTGATTAGAATATGGATTTTTGTTTCGAGCATTATGTTTGTGTTTTCTTTTTCTTTGCTTGCTGTACGAGAAAGAATCACGAGTAGCGGACAAAATAATCGTTATAGGCGCTCACAAATCAAGGATTTTATGGGTATGATCGGGGTGCACTGAATTACACGGAGATTCAAGAATTTTAAAAAGAAAGATATTTGCAAATGGTCCAAGGGATTGGGTCCATGCAGAAGGCTTTTCAGCTTTCACACGATTTAGGGTGCCCTTGGAGACAACATTATGGAAAAGCCTTTAGCCAGAAGGAATTTGGAAAAAAATGCAAATAGTGTTTGGTGAACATTTATTTTACAAATTTTGGTATCCAATTTGAGAAGTAATTTTTAGAATAAAATTTGAGAGAGAATGAATTGATTAACTCGCTTGAGGGCCGACTAAAAAACCAATCCAACTTGAGTGTCGGCCATCACAAGCCCATGGGCCTCGTCGGAGGCCATGTGACACCAATGCCATGGTCACACAAATCACACGTGGAGGTTGTGCTGTAGGCTTGCCGGCTCAAAAATCCTTATTTCTCTCGTAATTTTAAGAGATTAATATACATGGACATTTTGCTGACTATCAAATTATTCAAATCTTCGATGATAAGTCTTATGTCCATCTATATAGTTTATCCCTCACAGTTTATAAAGCCCATGTCAGAATTCTTTCGAAACCTGTTTAGAGTTCGAGGAACTCTTTACAATTATGGAAAAATCCAACCCAATCTCAGTGGAGTTACTTGTATTTGAAGACAAATTTGAAAAAACAAACATGTAGCAACAAATGTTGCCTAAAAGTTACCACGTCAAAAGAATGATGCCTAAATGCTATACTATGTAAGAGATGATCTGAGAAAAGTTCTTCACCACTCCAATTGGAAATTAACTTACCCCGCATTGAATATGATAGGTGGCAGAAGATATATGAAGAAGAGATCTTCACTAAACACTAAAAGATGCGTAACCACTTCCTGCATGTATCAAAGTAGTTGTGATCAAACAAATTTTAGACAACTATTAAAACCGAAAGGCAGGAAAAATCAGAGGGAAAATGCAAAATTTGCTGGACGGAGATAACTTAAACTAAGACAAACCCCATCCAGTGAACACCGAAAAGCTTTCCTTTGGTTCAAAATAACCAATACGTAGAATCAGAACAAGTGATTTGCTGAAATTCACCTACCCTCACTTGATACTCGAATCTCCACTGATTCTTTTTTTTTTGTCATTGGTCAAGTTAAAGTCTCCACTGATTCTAATTACCGAACTTCGGAAACAACACATCTCACCCACGAAGCAAAAACAGGCATTTGCATCACAGAAAATGCTAACGCGAAAGAACGTATAGTGACTTGTTCTTCTACAACTACAACTCATCATTCTGAATATTGTAGTTAAGAACTCCAATTTCACAATCTGGGAGATCAGCTTGGTACGGTTGCTATTGGTGTCGGAAATGATGAAGAGGACTCGAAGGTCGACATCGTCAGTGATGGAGAGCCCACTGGGAATCATGTAGCTTGCCCATAGAATCTGTTGATTGCTCGTGCAATCGAGTTTCTTTCAAAAAGTGGAATGCTTGGTCCTAACCAGACTGGTAGTGAAGAATTGCCATCATATGTTACTGCATTGTTCTTCCAATCTCTTTCACTTCCTCTCTGTTTTTGGCTTAGGAAAATAATGTCCCGTTGAAAGGGAAGGGAGGATACAATATACTGCAAAGGTTTGCCAGATCAGGGAGATCTATATCCTTCTAATGGTTTTTAAGTCGTATTGAGTATTGAAAAGGGAGGTGAGGATACGATTTACTGATCAAGCTGCCATGAACTTGACTGAAGATTGGATGATATGGACTCACAACTTTGACTTTTTTTAGAGGATGCATTAGTACAAGAAAACAGCAATTGTTATTGACATGCTAAGTACATTTATGTAAATAAATATCGGTAACATTTGAAAGATGGAACTGTTCGCATTCTCCAATTTGGAGCAGACAGAAGCTAGTGGGGTAATCTTTTTATGGGACAAGTAGTTCCATGTTTGCTGTTACTCATTTTTCTTTCGTGCTCGCATTTGTTTGTAAAATTCATGATTGTGACATATCAACATGAAACAGGTAGACTGAAGTTTTCATGGGGGAAAGCAAATCCTCAAGTGAGTAATGATAAATTTGAAGAAGGGCATGGACAAAAGAATGGTTCTATGCAAGCTGATGATGGCAAGAGTAAGAGAGAGAAAACTATATTTTCTAGCATGGCTTCAGCAAAGTTTCCCCTTTGCTCTTAATGCGTCAGATGTTTTGTACTTGAAAAGCCTTCCATCGTATCATCAACATTCTAGATTGGTGAGATCCTGCTGCGCTTGTATGATAACTATATAGTCTTGTAATCAGAACTAGTCCACCTAAATATTACTGTGGTGCAATATCTATATGCTAACTTACATATTAAAATAAAAGCATCAAACAGTGACACATAAGCGAAGTGTAAAGTCTCCAAGTATGGGTCTAAGTCGGTCACTCACTAAGACGTGGGCAACATGTAAGAGGAACATTCAGCTGTAAAGACAACAAAAAGATCTTGAAAAAAGAAGAAGAAACAGGTCAAGAATGGTTGCTGAAGAAAGGCAGCAATGGAGGACTATAAAAAGGCTTATCCTTGTTCAACTGTGTAATTAGCAGACCACCAACAAAAAGAAAACAGAGTGCCTCCTCTCCTCCCTTTGTGCCCTTTTGTGATTTCAGACTACCGGGTAAAAGCTTTCTTACCTTGTCCTCTGGTGCTCCTTTGTCGTGAACTCCCACACGCATACACACATTGTCCATTTACACCAAAAACTGACAAAAAGGGATGTCCCTCACAATTTGGCAAGCTTTAAGAGATCTTCCTCCCTAGTCCTGCACGAATGGCCGTCAATTATCATTCAGCCTCGCATTTCACTGTTTGAAGCAATATAAGCTATAACAGGGGTAGGGTGAATCACCCAAGTTGAGTATCCATAGAGGATCCTACTTTTTTCCCGGATGGGTAGGGAATCAGGGAAAAGCATGAGACAAAAAAGAAAAGAGAGGCTTACCTATGATGATGACCTCTCCTCCGATTGCAGCGATACCAATGGAGCAAGAGAACGTATATATCTTCGAAGAACTGAGTATTCTTTCGGAGTTATTTCTATATTGATGACCCCACCCAACCATTTCATGGCCCTGGCGAAATCCCTCGTAAGCCGAATCTTTTGCTTGACGTCAAGTGCGCTGTCAAGGAGGAGAGGGCAAGCCTCTTCCAACACGTGGCTACAGTAATCCAGCTTTGTCTTAATAAACGGGCTCAAAACGCAACAGCCCGCACAGACGTAAACCGTATTCGTCAGCAAATGCTTATCTAAGTGGTTATGCAGACATAACCAAGTTAGATTTCGGTTCCTCTTGGCCCGCAATATACTCCCACGTGTTTTTCTAAGTCGGCGATTCTTGCAGTTCTTGAAGCTTCTTCTAGATTCCGCACGCTGAACTTGAGGGGCCTCCTCATGCCAGGAGTCCCACACTTCAATGTAATCTAGAAGTTTTTTTTCTGAAAAAGGACTTTTCAGCAGCAGATTGGTAGAACGCAAGATTGGGAATGAGATTTGGTTAAGATCTCCAGATTCTCCACCCGACAAAGAAATGGATAAATATTCCCATGCTCATAAAAGGTCATTGAAAACGCAATGGAAAACTGTGGAAACCGATCAATTTTCAAACAAGGCGGACTGGGACTGAACTCTCTGATCACCGAGGTTATAGACATACAATGATCGCTGAATTCCAAAGAGAGCAGTGAGAAAGATGAAGAACTTCAAACAAGATCAAGTGATCAATTCTGAAGATGATCTGTATTTCAGAATGATGATCATATCATTGTATCTTCGTACAATTGAAAGACAGAATGTGAATACAATTTCTTTGTTCTATCTTCTAAGAGTAATTGTACTTAACTCGCTTCAGCATTACGAACTTGAGCTGTTCTTCATTCTCTGTAGCTCTCTTCACTTAGTACTGAAATCTCTTCAGCATTCGTTGATGATCTTGATACCTTGTTCAACTCTTGCACTTCCTCTCTCTATCTTCTCTCTATCAGTTTTCATCATTTATTATGTAAAGCAAAGCAGAGTATTTATATCAGGATATGTAACAGAACTTGGTTACAGAGGAAAACTGAATATAGTAACTACTTTAACAAAAAAGCCTAGTTGACTATGTTAAAGACTTTGACGATCATCCGAATCATTGATTTTGGCGATCCGAGTCATTGATTCCTTGAGCATCTTCGTTCATTGATCTTCGATCCAGGCTGGTCTTCTTTATAAGATCTTTGCCACTGATTTGACTTTATGACTTTAGCGATCCAAGTCATTTGCTGGCGATCCGAGTCCTCTGTTTCTGCTTTGCTGATTTGCCGAATCCTCGAGTCCTCTGTTTTTGCTTTGCTGTATTGAGCATCTTTGTTCCATGTATACTTAACAAGCAGTTCCTCGTCTTTTCTTTGAAAGTCATGCGTCCACCCGGATACGTACTTTCTTTCTAACCAGGACACAAGCATTAAAATCAGATTTTTGAAGTACAGGGTTGGTCGAGATAAGCTCATTATCCCGGCGTCCCAAAGTGGGACTTCCGCGGCAATATCTATGGGCAAACCCCCGCCGTGAGGAAAGATTACCCTCACTGAAATCTTAGGTGGGCACCTTCCTGAAAGGTGATGCTCATGAAATCCTGGCGCTACAGTTGTCCTCGACTCCCGAATAAGTAATTCCATTGAAAAGCCTGGGAGATGCACGGAGAACTTGAAGGGGCCATATGATTCCAGTTCTCCAAGTTCCCAGCGATACGCAAGATCTCGCTCTAGAATCCTATACCTCCGCAGTTGTGTTTCCATCTTACTATTATTCATCCGTAATTCTAAATCTTCTAGATTCCAAAGTGAAGGAGGTAGTTCCTCGATAGTGGTCCCAGTCTCCCAGATAGATCGGTCCCAGTCTCCCAACATCATCTGACAGCAAATTTAGACTCCTACAATCCACCAAACACAAGTGCTCAAGATCCACTAGCCCTCTTATTGTTTCCGGAAGTGCAACTAATCCTGTATCCACCATTACTAGCCTTGAACAAAGTCTTAGATTACCTATCGAGTCTGGCAAATAACAAACACCATGACCTTGGATCAAGATGAGCTCTCTCAAGCTAGTTAGACAACCAATTTCCTTGGGCAACTCTAAGATGCGGACACCGTTTGATTTTCAAGTAAATCAACCGATCTAGTTTACCAATGGAACAATCAATTTCGGCCAACCTTGGGAAATCTTTCAAAACCAGTCTCTCCAAACTCATAAATTCAAAGAAGCAAGGATTTTTGATTAAGGATTTAGATCTCGCAAGATGCAAAACTTTTAGCTTACTTGGCACCTGCAAAATAGCAACCAACTTAAAACTTTCCGGACTTGGAATGCATTACAAAATAGGTGCATTTCATCATATACTGAGACAACTAGTTGAAAGAGTAAATGAACAAGGTGAAATTGTATCATGAGTTTGACCCATCCACTCCATTATTCTGTGGTGATATTGCCCGAAAGCTTCAAAATAACTTTGCTGGCAAACATAAAGTTGTTTGCTTGTAGTTTTGGAGACAATTTCACCAACAAAGCCATCTTAGCTCCAGCAAAATATCTCAAAGTTGCCAGCAAAGTTCCCTCCATTTAATTCTAGAAACCTTGTCTTCTGAGATTCACAAAATCTTCCCGTATAAAATTGTATCTTGTACTCCACAATGTGAGTGCTACAACATTTTCCGTTCCCTGACAAGGAGGGAAACAAGTCAATAACCAATACCAGTATCACAAGTATATGCAATTTCATTCACCCATACATCTACATACGTTTTTTTCTTTCATTTCTTGTGATGACCCGGCTCATTTCACGCGGCAAAGCCCCTAAACAAATTACTTTTGAGTGACCACGCAATATGACAACCATTTGGGTGGATGTTGAATAATGAATCATTTCACTTAGTTCTCTCTTTATCTCATGTACTTATCTGTTTGATACAAGCATCTCTATTCATTTAACTGTTCTAGGGTCTATTAAAGTTTTCTTTCAAGTATTCTGCCAAAGTTTCTGGTCTAGTTAAAACAATTTATTTACCCCCTCCAGGTTTTTTGTGTTGGCCCTAACAACTTCCGTGGAAGTAAATAAAATAATTAGATTGTACGCATATTTAATATGATTTGAAATAATAGCTCGGAAAACTAGTAAGTATTTTCACATAAAAGCATAAATGCAATCGTCAATTATAGACTGTTTCAAATAATAAAAAAATATCAAATTTCATAGCAATCAACATTGTATCTATTACTTATGGATCCGAACTATCAGCTCAAGTGAAACACTACAGTCACATTGCGCTAGGTGACAAAAGCCAAAAAATTATATCGGCCATGATTAAGCCTCAAGTATCACATAGGCTGTGATTAAGCCACAAAACAGAGTTAACTTGTGCACACTTATAAATTTCAATTTCAACTTTTATAGTGTGTAATTAACACCTAAGTAGATCATTAGTATAAATAACAAAAACGTAATAACTTAAAATAATATTTTTCTCAATAATAACATATAAAAGCTATCGACGGGCAAAATTACTTCACTTTTACGTAATGAATAATGCAATGGAATATACAGACGTGACAGAGAGCCACTTAACTCGAATCAACCCGTATAAATACCATTCTTCTCTGTAAACCCAGACCATTCCTCTCGTACCACTATTAAACATTTTCTCCTCTATTTGGTTCTTTTTTTTTTCTTTATAAAAGTCAAAAGCATGGCATATATGTATGCACCTCTAAGAGAACCCTACGTCTAGAACTGGCAGACTACAAAAATCAGAACAACCACTAACATTATCTGACATGTAAATTTCCAATATTCATCCGATCATAATGTTTTAACCACAAAAAACTTCGACTTTGTAAGAAATTAAATTCCAATCTTACGGTTAGTCTCCCTAAATCACAGACATTCACATCCAATGGAAATCACAGATAAACTGTTTTTTCTCCTCCACAAATACCAAAGTAGAAACCTTGATTAATCTCCATTATAAGCATCCCCCAGAACATCGAAAGGGACTATCTCTCTATAATTCTTAACTTCTTCTCTTTCTCACTTCCACAGTTTTTAAGGGATGCCTTCTACTTCAAATTTCCAATAACATCTATCACAAATTTAAAAACGCCCTTCAAATAATCCATAATCAAAAGGGTTATAAGCAACTATTTCTTCTAAATAATCAAAATATCTAGAACTTATAAAAATATCTTAATTGTTATTCATATAGCTTAGTAACAATCTATCTCCAATTAAAATCTGGCATGTTACACTCTACCACCTTTAAAATGAGTTTCGTCCCTTGAAATTCACTAAGTATCAATCCTCAAGATTTTAAGGGGATCTATGCCAAAAAACAAAATAGACAAAATATCAATCTTTGAAAATTTAAGAATCTTTACCTCAAAAATAACTTTTCTAGAAACTCAAATGGCATAATCAGTCTCCAAGAAATAATCATAGCTCTCCTACCCACTAAATCATCTAAGAATTACGTCCCTACCCGTTATATCTGGTTCTAATGTAACGTCTCCAATTTTATTCTTGACAAATAGTTAGTAACTGCCAAAAATAATCAAGATTTTAATATTTCATAAGGTTCTAGATATTTTGTGGATTATTAGAAGAAATAGTTGTTTATAATGCCTTTAATTATGGGCGAATTTATGTCTTTGATTAGATATTATTGGAAATTTGAAAATGAAGTAGAAGCATCCTGATTACGGAAGTAAGAAAGAGGAGAAGCTAAGATTTACAAGGAGACTATCTCTTTCGTTGTTGTGTGAGAAGTTTATATTGGAGATTAAGCCAGGTTTGTAACTTAATATTTGTGGACCAAGGAAGGAAAAAGAAAGGATTATCTCCAGTTTCTTTTGGATGTGAATGTCTGTGATTCAAGAAAATTACTGTAAGATCGGAATTTAATTTCTTAGGAAGTCCAGGTTGTTAGTGGATAGAACGATAATTTTTTAGGACTGTTGGAGTTCTACATGATGAGAAAGAGTTTGTGGTTGATCTGATTTAGTATTCGACCTCTTCTGGATGTAAAGTTTTCTTGGAGGTGCCAACGTATAAATATAAAGGTTGTGGTTTCCAGTTTTAGAGGGAAGAAAAAAAAAAAAAAAAAAAAAAGAGGAATGGTTTGGGGATACGGCGAAGAATGATATTTTTGTTCGGCTTTTTGGTTAAGTGGATTTGAGGAGTCTAGTCACTCTCTATCACTTGTCCGTATTTCTCGCGCATTGTACATGAAGTAAAAATGACAAATGTTTGTCTATCAATAAATTTACAAATTATTAATGAGAAAAATATTTTGAATTATCGTGTCTTTTTGGATTTATGCTCATGATCGACCTACGTGACAATTAGACACTATTAATATTGAAATTGAGCTTGAAAATCATAAGCGTTCATGGATTGATTCTGTTTTGTAGCTTAATTAGCGCCTGCGTGATTTTTTGGGCTTAATTATGGCCAAACGGTTTTTGGACGTACTCTTGACTTGAGCAATAAGTTTGGATCCATTAATCATTAAATACCGATATTCTTTATTATTTGACATTGTGCATACTTGATTATTGTATTTATGTTGCCAAAGACATAGTATTTCCCCCAACTATTATTTCTAATTATATCAATTACGTATACAATAATAATGATTGTATTAGATCCTATGAAGTTACTTAGATGGTAATTTGCTTACTCATAAAGAACAGGTCTTTCCTCCGGTCCTTACTGGTATGTTACAGTCATAATAATATGAATATCTCTGAAGTTTATCAGTAAATAGCATTTACTGGTGTGACCGCGTTTCTTCGTAGGTATATCCCTAACCCAAACGAAAGATTCAAGAGTGGTTACTTTCTGGATGGTCAGATAAGGGGATTGTATTTGTGGGCGATGCCTGATACTGAGAGAGGACATTGCGTTTTTTGATAAGGAAACAAACAAAGGAGAGGTTGTGGGAAGAATGTCTGGGGATACCGTTCTTATATAAGATGCCATGGGTGAGAAGGTAACGTTTTAGCTTGAAAGCCAGACACTAATGGAGAAGGAAGCCCGTAAAAATTTTCCTGCTACCCAGGAAGTGATTGTGTTTTATTTTATTACATCTCTTTGATTTCTGCAGGTTGGAAAATTTATACAGCTCATGTCAACGTTCTTTGGAGGATTTGTTATCGCATTTGTGGCTACTTACTTTGGTCATGTTATCGTCCATTCCTCCCATCGTGGTTTCTGGCGGCTTCATGTCCCTGATCAGAGGGAAGATGGCATCACGGGGACAAAGTGCTTATGCGAAAGCCGGCAAATGTTGTTGAACAGACAATTGGGGGTCAATCAGAACTGTACATCAATAAAATACCAAAAACCTTTTGATTTACAATTTTGACTCTAGGATGATGGCTGTCGCTTGGTGCAATTAGGCAGCATCATTTACTGGGGAAAAGCTGGCGATAGCAAACTACAACGAGTTCCTTGAGGATGTATACAAGTTGGGAATTCACGCAGGCATGGCCACTGGATTAGGTCTCGGTGCAGCCGTGTTGATTCTCTTCTTCAGTTACGCATTGGCAATATGGTTTGGAGGAAAGATGATTCTGGAAAAAGGATATACTGGGGGTGAAGTACTTAATGTCATCATGGCTGTCTTATTAGCTGGTTCAATGTTAGTTGCACTTTCGACTTCATTCAGCTTTGCATGAGGATACATGTTATTTCTTTGGAAGGAAATTCTAATTATTGATTATTTTGCAAACTATGCAGGAGTACTCAATTGAATAGAGCTTTATAGTGTCAATGCTGCGGCAGACTCATAATAAATGAATTGATTTGGCTTACTTCTCAGGTCCTTAGGACAGGCTTCTCCATGCTTGAGTGCATTTGCCCCTGGTCAAGCCACAGCATTTAAGATGATTGAGACCATCAACGGGCAGCCTGAGATTGATTCTTGTGACACCCGTGGCAAGACGTTGGATGGAATTTGTGGAGACATAACACTTAAAGGATGTTTACTTCAGCTACCCGGCCGGACCTGATGAGCTGATATTCAACAGATTCTCCCTTCACACTTAAAGGATCTATATTTGCAATCATTGCTGGTGTGATATTCCCCATTTTTGGCGTACTATTGTCTAATGTGATCAAGACATTTTATGAAGCACCTATAAACTAAGGAAAGATTCAAAGTTTTGTGCGTTGATGTTCATGACTCTTGGCCTGTTATCATTAGTAGCATATCCAGTGAGGACGTGCTTCTTCTCGATAGCAGGTTGCAGATTACTCCAGCGGATAAGGTCAGTGTGCTTTGAGAAGGTGGTGCACATGGAAGTGGGTTGGTTCGATGAGCCAGAGCACTCCAGCGGTGTCATCGGTGCAAGACTATCAGCAGATGCAGCGACAGTGCGGGCCCTAGTTGGGGATTCATTATCCCAGCTCGTTCAAAACAGCGCGTCTGCTGTTGCTGGTTTAGTCATTGCTTTTGCAGCTAGCTGGCAATTGGCGCTCATCGTCCTTGTGTTGCTCCCTCTGATATTTGTTAATGGATATGTCCAGGTAAAATTCATGAAAGGGTTCAGCGCAGATGCCAAGGTACACATTCCATATTCGCCATTTATGGTCCTACAAAATTAATGCATGTCTAGTCATTGTCCACGTGAGTGTTCACGAAGCCAACAACTGAAAACTGTCCTAATTATTGGGTGAATTGAATTGATTTTAAGATATTAACGATGTTAATTAAAGTCCCTTTGTTCACAGATGATGTACAAGGAAGCCAGTCAAGTAGCTGCCGATGCAGTTGGAAGCATCAGGACAGTTGCTTCTTTTTGTTCTGAAGTGAAGAAAAGATTATGGAACTGTATGCTAAGAAATGCGAAGGAATTAGGCAAGGGTTGATTAGCGGAGTTGGGTTTGGCCTATCGTGTTTCTCACTTTTTGTGGTCTACGGAACCTGCTTCTACGCTGGAGCTCGACTTGTCCAGGATGGCAAGACAACATTTTCAGAAGTTTTCCGAGTTCACTGCGCTGGAGAGGACATATTTAATTTCTATACATCAATTTATGGTTTACCTATTTTGTGCTTTGTTTCTTGCCCTGACGAACGAGGCCTATGCAATTACTCACTCAAGCTCCCTCACTCAGGACTCCACCAAAGCCAGAAGCGCAACTGCCTCAATTTTTGAAATAATTGACAGAGAATCAAAATTAGACCCGAGTAAACACTCGAAAATGTTAAGGGAGAAATAGAGCTTTGATGGATTTATTTTGATTAATAACTACACCAAAAGTAAACTGATAAATTATTTTGAATTAATTTTTTTTGGGTAAATTTAAGTACACTAAACATGTTCATGCGGTGCCCAAGTATGCCCCTGGCTTCTTCACCACTTAGCATAACAAAGTAATTGGTGAAGCATTTTGGTTGTTAGACTTAAGTGCTTTGACTTGGAATAAAATTCTAGGAGAACAAAATAGGAGACAGTGGTGTTTTAGGCAATGCTCACCGTGGCAACATATTGTGAAAAAGATCATGAGCCCATGAGCCTGGCTCATGTAGTAATAAATAAGCCATCACATGATTTTCTCCATCCATCAAAGATCCTTTGAGGAGGTTAAGCTTGAGTTGGTACAAATGTTCTAAAGAAAAGGAACACACCTCCTGCACTTCTAAGTACGACAAAAAAATGCTCAGAATCTGAAAGAGAAAAATTTGCCACTTATCCGACTCCGCAAGTTGAGAGTAATTTGCAGTTCTGGCTGGTCCTTTGACGAGGCAAAAAGTAGCGGTTGGGGATCCAGCTCTCTCTCTCTCATATCAGGGCAAGTCAGACCACGTTGCGAGCTCCCTCCTGGCAAGTCAGATCACGTTGCGAGCTCCCTCCTGCTTCGTGCTGCTTTCATAAAGGACAGTATTGATCATCCCCACTAATTCACTCAGGCCTTGTCCAAGTGCTTGCCCCATCGGCTGAGGAGTCCTACTTTTTGCCATCTACTATGCCCCACTCGGGTCCCAAGCCCTTGTCCGCCATGATTCCATTCAATATGATGAATGGATGTAGTTGATTTCTCAATCTTGGAAAGAAGTGAGAAGTGTGACATAACCTCCTTTCATGGACGCTTCCACGTGATTTTTTAAAAATAATATATTATTGTTTTAATATAAAAATATTTTAATAATAATTGTTTTTTTCAAAAATTAGAAAAATCCAAAAATATTTTACATTTTCCCAAAAAAATTCAGAAAAAGTCAAAAAAGATTTCTATTTTAAAAAAAAAAAGATAAAAAAATCCGAAAATGTTTCAAAAAATAGAAAAGACCAAAAATATAAATATGTTTTTCTCATGGAAAGATTCTTAAAAATCCAAAAAGTGTTAGGATTTAAATAAGATTAGGTACGAGGGCTGCAGGAGGGCATTAGTGATTAAGTCCCCCATGGTTGCTTAGAAGCAATAGCTTCATGTAAACGCGAGAAGAACAAATGGGACGATGCATGCAAGCGGTTGCATGCAAGCGGGAGCGATGTCCCAGCTCTCCCCCCTGAAATCTCTCTCTCTACAATGAAGAAGAAGAAGACAAGCACGATCATCTCTCTCTCTCTCTCTCTCCCTCTCTCCTAATTAAGGGAGTAGAGACCACAGTCTTTACTCAAAACAGGAAAACATCGGCAATGTCGACTTCGTCCCTCCGCTCCTCCTGAAACCTGAACGTTTCACCAGCAATGGGGTAGCACCGCATTCACACATACCCACAGAAAACCACAGGCGGGGGAAAGGCTATTCGAACGTCCGAAGGGATGAACGGCGGAGGGGGTAGGGGAGGAGCGGCCGAGGAAGATAAGGTACGGGGAAGGGAACTGGAACGCGGTGCAGGGCACCCCGCTGCTGCCGGCTGAGGTGGGTGAACCACCTGAGGCCGAACCTGAAGAAGGGCGCCTTCTCTTCCTGCTCCACACCGAGCACGGCGACAAGTGGGCCCACATGGCCTCCCAGGTCAGTGCCTTCTCCTCCTCCCGATTCAAGACGCATTGCGCGACTTAACGGTGGTCGGAATGGTGTCCTCCCAGGGAGTGATCCCTGGATCTTGCTTTAGCGTTCTTCTTTAGGGTACATCCATCTCAACGGGACGTGCCTGCAATCGCTTCTTGTTTATCATTTTTCTTGGGCTGCCCTTTCTTTCTCTTCTTTCCCCCTCATCTTTTCTTTTGCCTTGCTAGGTTGAGGAGGCTTTCCTTTATTAAATTTATGTTTTCTATTGATTAGCTCTACAACTATTTCATCCCACTTGAACTGAACTTGCATTTGTTTGGGAAAGATCGACCATTTAAAAAATTATATTCCTAAGACTAACAAAAAGTATTTTTTGTTTTTAATACTAGACTATTGTAGAATTTTCTCAAAAGACTATAAAAGCATCATTTGCATTATGAATTGATAAAAGAGTAAACTTTTCATATTTTCGTTGTTCCATGATATCTATACAAAATTAACAATTTCTATGGGGATCTCTACATTTGCACCGATCTCCTCTAAGTTCAATACTCATCATCCTAGTCATTATGGTACATCTCTTCCTAATCAAATAAAAACTCTTAAACACTTTTTTTTTTTTTATAAAAAATAATTTGTATAAATATCAGTTGGACACGTCAACCGGGGGGTGGGGAGGGGACTGCGCACCGGCGAGTTCCGGCTCACAAAATCATTTTCCTCTTCTTATTTTTCCCACCTAATTCTTCTTCTTCTTCGTCGCGGCTCCCACAGGTGGTAGAGCGCAGAGCTCGGCCCCCTGATCGCCCCTCTCCTGGATCGCCCCGATCGGATCGCACCTCTCCTTGAGTCTGCGCTTGCCGCCTCCTCAAGCGATTTGCGCCTCCTCACATTCGTCCGCCAGGTAAATCATCGTTGTTTCCTTCTCGAGCAATCCTACAGAGATGGTGGTAAGGGAGGAGGATTAGTGTGTTCGGTTGCGTTTTCCTCTTTTTCCCGCCCTTTAAACTCTCTAAAGACTTTGAATCTAATAAAGCGAATAGAGATCAAGCACGTCCGAACTTGAGTCATTGTTTGTGCTTATATTGATTTTTGTCAGGACATGAACATCCACAGTTCTATACAGCAAGAGTTTGATTTCTGACTTGATTTCCCTGTTTAATAAGCAGATAGTTCAAAAATTTCTTTTCTGCTTGGAAATTGTTGTGGCTCGAAGAATTGTCAGGTTTGATCCCAAATCTCTCTTTACGCAGTTATGCATCATATCAGAGGCTGCAAATTGCAATTGTATATCTGTCTCAAGTCATCTTTGTTCTTTTCTTATATTTCTGGGTCTTTTTTTTGGCATCTGTTGTTGATTCTAGCAAGTACAGCTACAGAGAGTTAGAAAGAGCTTCAGAGGTTGGTGGTATTGGATGTTTGAGAGCCTGTTTTGCATACTGAGTATATATGCTCAAATTGCTGGAGGGTCTTGATGAATTGAAGGACGTGTTTTCAAGTGCAAAAGCTAATGGACTTGTAATGAGCTGTGCTTATTTGTAATTCTTTCCTGGATGTGGCTCTTTAAGACCAGTGGAAACGAGTATGCATTAGCATTTTTATCTGTATTGTGCTGATTCTGGTATCTAATTTTTAGCTGCTGGGTAGATACATTCCTTAGGGAGTATCAAAGGGACTACTCCTTTCCTTTCATTAGCTTCTGTGAATTCTCCACTCATTCTGTTCTGTTGTAGTTTTTATCAGATAGTATAAAAAGAAAGCATTTTAGTTAGAGGTACAGACATTGGAGTAGTGAACAATGCTTTATTGATTGGACTCAATGTAATTGTTAAAACTATGAAGAGTATTAAAGCTGGATGATATTTCATCTTGGATCACCATAGACCTAGTGACTCTATTATCTTTATGGATTTTTTTACTGCACAGGGCCTTTCTTGCTGGGTGAGCGCATCCGATTCGAAAGTTCTTTCCTAAACCAATTTCCATTTAGTTTCTGAAAGATAGAGATAAGCTTTCTAAATGAGATGGAGTTCCACGAATATGCAGGCTAGAAAGATGTAATTTGCTGCTATTCTATCTCTTTGTGCATTAAGTTCGAAGAAGATCTTAATCTATAATGAAGAAATGATAGTAGCTGCTTGTTTTATAGGCTTTATCATATTCAGTTGGAAGAGTTTAGGTAAGACTTTCAAAGTGACTCTCGACGGGAGAATCCAGGCTATTAAGGAAGAATCACATCAATTCCCCAATCCTAACGAAGTAGTTCCTCTGGAATCCAATGAAGAACAATGATTACTTAGGATCAGCTTGCGAATTTGTGGCACCGTATTAGAATCATTACCAATGGCACGCTGTGTGCCTAAGTGCGAAAAGACAGTGCAAGCTTTGTTATGCCGAAACCTAAATGTTAAGTTAGCAACACCTTATGCTTTTGCCTCAGTAGATTGTAGTTGCATTTACAGACTTTTGAGTTGGGTCGCAAGGTCTGCAACTGCTTTATCAGTAATATGTTAATATGTTTATATGTTTATGCAGGTGATCCTCATGTAGAGTATTAAATTCTTTAGTCACAAGTCGTTATTTTCCACTAAGTTATTGACGAAGAACAATGAGATGAATGAGATAAACAGATCCAATTTGTTTATGTTAGGAGTAAAACACAAGCCTAAGGTGAGGCTACTTAGGCTACTTGACATTTGCTAACATCAAATAGGCTACTTGATACTTGAATTTTTTTTTTTTTTCAGAGATCAAGCCAAGAGGTGAAACAGCTTATTAATGATAAGAAACCTACTGTAGTATTTATAGAGTTGTCTCAGGATAGAAAAAGTGTACTTAACAATCCCCATTCTGAATTTTTCGTGGCGGCTGAGGAGGGCGAAAAATATGAGGCCCAGATCATAATGGGAGACATGTCCCAGAAGGTATGACAAAGCATTTGTTCAAAGTTATATAGTGCTCTCTAATAAAATGATCATCAATGTCAACAGTAAATTGTGCACACATTTTCTTCATGCCCGTCTTGTTTTTATCTTCTTTGGGGCTTGGAGGTATTGAAATTGAACATATATGGTGTTGTTATTGTTGTGACATGTTGTGATATTTTATTTTCGTTCCTATGGGTTCTAGAGAATGTTTGCTATCCTGAAATTTTCTTGTCTTTCCTGAATGTTAAAGAGAAAAAAAAATTGGGTCAAAAGAAAATGTCATTTTGGAGTTTTATCAACATAGGCAGAGATCCTATTTTCTGAATCCATTTCGTGAATTAGGAAGGTCAAGGAAATAGAAATATGAATCTGAGACTAAATCTTGATATACCTTAGAACAATACATTTTTGTTAAATTTTTGTTACCCGAGATATCTTTCTTATCTTTTTTTTTTTTTTTAATCTTCAGGACATAATGAAGGATATATACATCCACATGACAGAAGATGAGAAGGCTAAATCTAAACTGATGTTTACACAGTTTACACTTACACAATACTTGATGAGAAGGATATAACAACACCATATATGTTCAATTTCAATACCTCCAAGCCCCAAAGAAGATAAAAACAAGATGGGCATGAAGAAAATGTGTGCACAATTTACTGTTGACATTGATGATCATTTTATTAGAGAGCATTGTATAACTTTGAACAAATGCTTTGTCATACCTTCTAGGACATGTCTCCCATTATGATTTGGGCCTCATATTTTTCGCCCTCCACGGCCGCCACGAAAAATTCAGAATGGGGATTGTTAAGTACACTTTTTCTATCCTGGGACAACTCTATAAATACTGCAATAGGTTTCTTATCATTAATAAGCTGTTTCACCTCTTGCCTTGATCTCTGAAAAAAAATTTCAAGTATCAAATAGCCTATTTGATGTTAGCAAATGTCAAGTATCAAGTAGCCTAAGTAGCCTCACCTTAGCCTTGTGTTTTTCTCCTAACATAAACAGATTAGATCTGTTTATCTCATTCGTCTCATTGTTCTTTGTTAATAACTTAGTGGAAAATAACAGCTTGTGACTAAAGAATTTAATACTCTTCATGAGGATCACCGGCATAAACATATAAACATATTACTATAAAGCAGCTGCAGACCCTGCGACCCAACTCAAAAGTCTGTAAATGCAACTACAATCTACTGAGGCAAAAGCATAAGGTGCAAGGTGCAGTAAAAAAATCCATAAAGATAATAAAGTCACTAAGTCTATGGTGATCCAAGATGAAATATCATCTAGCTTTAATACTTTTCATAGTTTTAACAATTACATCGAGTCCAATCAATAAAGCATTGCTCACTACTCCAATGTTTGTACCCCTAACTAAAATGCTTTCCTTTTATACTATCTGATAAAAACTACAACAGAATAGAATGAGTGGAGAGTTAACAGAAGCTAATGAAAGGAAATGAGTAGTCCCTTTGATACTCCCTAAGGAATGTATCTACCCCGCAGCTCAAAATTAGATATCAGAATAAGCACAATCCAGCACAATACAGATAAAAATGCTAATGCATACTAGTTTCCACTGGTCTTAAAGAGCCACATCCAGGAAAGAATTACAAATAAGCACAGCTCATTACAAGTCCATTAGCTTTTGCACTTGAAAATAAATCATTCAATTCATCAAGACCCTCCAGCAATTTGAGTAAGCATATATACTCAGTATGCAAAACAGGCTCTCAAACATCCAATACCACCAACCTCAAATCGTCAAAGCTCTAGCTCTTTCTAACTCTCTGTAGCTGTACTTGCTTGCTAGAATCGACAACGGATGCCAAAAAAAAGGCCCATAAATATAAGAAAAGAACAGAGATGACTTGAGACAGATATTATACAATTGCAATTTGCAGCCTCTGATATGATGCATAACTGCGTAAAGAGAGATTTGGGATCTAACCCTTCGAGCCACAACAATTTCCAATCAGAGAAGAAATTTTTGAACTATCTGCTTATTAAACAGGGAAATCAAGGAAGAAATCAAACTCTTGCTGTATAGAACTGTGGATGTTCATGTCCTGATAAAAATCAATCTAAGCACAAACAATGACTCAAGACTCAAGTTCGGACATGCTTGATCTCTATTCGCTTTATTAGATTCAAAGTCTTTAGAGAGTTTAAAGGGCGGGAAAAAGAAGAAAACGCGACCGAACACACTAATCCTCCTCCCTTACCACCATCTCTGTAGGATTGCTCGAGAAGGAAACAACGATGATTTACCTAGCGGACGAATGTGAGGAGGCGCAAATCGCTTGAGGAGGCGGCAAGTGCAGACTTGAGGAGAGGTGCGATCCGATCGGGGCGATCCAGGAGAGGTGCGATCGGGGGGCCGAGCTCTGCGCTCTGCCTCCTGTGGGAGCCGCGACGAAGAAGAAGAAGAATTAGGCGGGAAAAAAGAAGAAGAGGAAAACGATTTTTTGAGCCAGAACTCGCCCGCAGTGCGCCCCCGGGTGACGTGTCCAACTGATATTTATACAAATTATTTTTTATAAAAAAAAAGTGTTTAAGAGTTTTTATTTGATTAGGAAGAGATGTACCATGATGACTAGGATGATGAGTATTGAACTTAGAGGAGATTGGTGCAAATTTGGTGCAAATGTGAGCACCAAGAACAAAATTCTTCATTTAAAATATCAAAATCAAATTCTCAAGCAAAGATACTTATTATATGTTCAAGGCAACAAAACATCAGTTTAGACAAGCAACATCAAAGAATTAATACCTTCCTTGGAACCAAGAAGGAACATCACATCTTATCAAGTATTGTGTTGTGTAAATGTAAATGGTTATCAAGTATTCTGTAAATGGTAATTAGTATTGTGCCTAAAAGTCGTGGGAGCAAAAATAGGATCGTCATCATGGCCCTTTTCTTCTTATCATTTTGCTGCCCCCCAACCGAACCGAGTCGGATATGTGGCAATTGCTTGGCAATTGCTACCGTGCCCACGTATGCCTACAGTTTTCTTCTCTTTTAGCTAGTAGATTTGCCAAGCCCCCCACAAAGCAAGCCATAGCTAACCTTTTCCTAAAAAAGAAGTTAAACTCGAATAATGTAAATTTTGAATAATGCAAATGATGACCTTGACGGAATCCGAGTGCTCTGCACCCATAATTTACCCCAAAAATATAATTCAAAATAATTTACATTCATCAAATAAAAAAATAAAATAATTAATAACCATTAGGGAGAGAATTTAATTTTCTTTTAATCAGAATAAAATAAATCTGTTTACTTAGAAAAAAAAACTTACTTGAGTTTTAAATCCCAGTGCTCTAATTAGAACACTGGCACCGAAATAGATGCTTAAATTTACCCAAAAAAATTATTTCAAAATAAATTGTTATTAATAAAAAAAATTACTAAGAAATATAATGACACTAGATTAATTTAGAGAAACTATACACAAAAATTATGAGATTTCTGGTACTGACCAAGTACCAGCAAACTAACCAAGACTTGAGAAATAAGTACCAGCAAGCTAACCAAGACTTGAGAAATAAATGGATTCACCAAGATCCTAAAATAAAAATAAAAATTAAAGATCATTAATAATCTAAGAAGATGATGATCCATGAATAGGTTGTTTTTCCCTCTTGTTTAATCGGCATGGCATGTTTCTTGTTAAATTTACCCAAAAAATTAATACAAATAGTTTACTTAGGTTAAGTCCTTGGTTTAATTTTGTCCACTTATTAATCAAAATAAATTCATCAAAAAAATAAAAATAAAATAACTACATAACCATCCCTAACCCAATTGTCCGGTCAGGTTTTAGATGGGAGTCGCCACTAGGGGTCGGAGTGTTCCCTCCATTCCTACAGATAGTTTGGGGACATACAAATGAAAGAAACAATCATCACATCAAACAACCAAAAACAACACATTTTTTGTGTTTACAAATGGTGACTAAAGTCATGAAATCCCTAGATCAAATCCTAGGTGACATCCCAAGGTTCAGCATTATTATGTGTCACACCTAAATCATTTATCTAATGATTACATGCAGAGCATATAACAAGACAAGCATTCAAGCCATATGACCTTGATTCTCAGTTAATCAAATAAATGAGTGAGCTGACGAAGGATCACTTACTAAACATATGCATCATTGAACATGTTTATGCAACATCCAAATACCAAATCCGCCCTCTATATAACCTTCATGAAGTAGAATAAGTTCTTGGGAAGATCAAAGAAAGAACAACTTCTTCCTCCGTAAGGAATTCTTCCAAAAATTCCGAACCTAATCTTTTTAAAAAAGTAAGTACAGTCTTTTTGTGTATACCCAAACAAATCTCATGAAGACATCTGCAACAGATTCTTTCTAAAAAATCAAAGAATTAGGGCATGTCACTATGGAAATAGAACATGAGAGAAGCATACATGTCTGATTCACAACTATTTACATCATCCAAAAATGATCCATTCAATATGAAATTTCTACACAACATAGATCATCATACAACATCCTGCTACTTTTGTAAGGACATCTAAAGCTAATTCAATTTGCATGAATCACAAAAATCACAATGTCAGCGTCCTTCAAGTTAGACATATCACAGTAGCCGGTGCATTCAATTTAAACATGATAAACCTATCCAAATGATGTTCACTCTTCATTTAAATTTTATATTTTTGTTCAAAAAGGACATAGAAAGAAATTTTCATGAAGAAACCATTTTTATATGCTGACATATGCTTTTATAAAGATCAAAGAATTTGTGCAAAACAATCAGCTCAGCAAAATTCCAAACAAGGTCAAGGATATTCTAGACATACTCGATTTGGGTAAATGACCTTCAATTATCACGAAATTTTTATTTGATATAGATTGGAACCTAATGAACAACTTTCATTTAGGCATCAACTTTAGAATCTAATCACAAAAAATCATGTGAAAATGGCAAACAGCACAGGTCATTAAAGTAGAGCATGAAAACAGAACACTTAATCATTTACAAATTGTAGCTCTGTTTGTAACAATTGTCGAATCTAGTAAATGATGACCAAATCCAAGAGCTCACGGCATCCATTACAAAATATCAAGAAAGAAGCAAAATCTATCCAGACATGCCTGCATGTTGACGCAATCGCAATGTCTACAGATTGAAATTAACAGAACTTCATCATAAGAACACATTACAAAGTGTATGTTCTTGTACCACATGAGGAGGTAGACAAAAGGGCTCACAACAACCAAACCCATATAGAACAGAGCTACAAAACCGTATACATCGACATTGAAAGACTCAATGAACCAAGCAAAGCAGAAGAACATACAACATTGTAGTCGAGTTCTAATGACAAATGAATCAGGCATAAGAAAAATATAAAACCACCATCAACCGCTAACAGAATGGAAGAATCATGGTAGGCACAGGACAGCTGAAGAAATCTCATTTACCCGCCGGAGTGAGAGACTGGAGTAGTCACAAACTGCCCATCTTTATATGCATGCATGCACTGCTATGGTGAAGGAAATATTATCTAAACAGTGGTGATAACCACCAGTGTGATCAAAGGAGTTTGTATATAGTAAGAATATGAAGTCCATGGCAACGTATTACGTATATGCATCAACATGAATCAGATATGAGTATGTATCTAGGTCAGAGGTACGAGCTTTGTAAGAGAGGCGCTGAGTGAAATTGGAAAGCATTTGCTCGAATGTCGAAAGGCTAAGAAACAGATGCTGAAGGATGACACAAGGTGGAGCTTCAAACTTATCCGAGACCCAAACTTAGATCACAATTAGAAAACAATGAACGAACTAAGTTCAGCCTTGACATAGGGACAACTAGTTTATGCTCATAATTATGAGGCTCGGTTTCTAGTATCCATAAGAGTAGGCATATGGAAATCATTTCTACTGTAGTAACTTACCTCCTTCAAGCCCCCATATATTGCTAACCTTTCATCATAAGTTCCTCAAAAAAAGAAAAAAAAAAAAAAAAGTTAATGATACTAATTTTGAATAATGCCCTTTCATCCTAAGTTCGTTAATGATACAAATTTGATGGAAATTTGATCGAAGCTTGAAGCTTAAAACAAAGGATGATTTGATTGAAGCTTGAAGCTTAAAAAAATATTTAGTTTACTTTTAATCAAAATAAATCTCTTGTAGAAAAAAAAAAAACTTGAGTTTTATTCCCAGGCATTTAGTCTACTTAAATTTACCCAAAAAGATTAATTCAAAATAATTTACCAATTTACATTTCGTGTAGTTATTAATCAAAATAAATTCATCAAATAAAAAATAAAATAATTAATATTTAATAATCATTAGGAGAGAATTTAGTTTACTTTTAATCAAAATAAATCTCCCTTTACTTAGAAAAAAAAAAATTGAGTTAAGGAAATCCACATGGGCACGGGGCACGGCATAGGCATACTTGGGCACTGGTGCGTGCCCATGGACATGTTTAGTCTCCTTAAATTTATCCAAAAAATTAATTCAAATTTATCTCTAGTTATTAATCAAAATAAATTCTTCAAATAAAAAATAAAATAATTAATAATTAGTAGGGAGAGAAATATACCTGTAGACGTCCTTGTTCACAACTCAAAACCCTTGAGAACAAGAAATAACAATTTGAATGACCTCATGTAATTTGCAACTAAATTCATCACATTGCAGTCTCTTTGCTTCAACCCTCACATTATAAGATATAAAGATACATACCATACCATAACCTTGTACAAATCAAAATAACTTTCCAGGGTTGCTACATAAACAATCATCAAGAGGACCAACAGAATAGAACAACCCACAAGCTATCTCTAGGTCTCCTAATGACGTGAAGCTATTCATAAGCAGAACTTTACTTCAGAAAAAAGACCTTTTCACTTCGAATTTCCATCCATGCATTCCAACAGACACCACAAGATTCCAACTTTTGAACTACATTCTAACCACAGATAGAAATCTCAGTACCTCGGCCCGAGAATAAATACTTCAATCAAGACCATCGAAATCAATAAGCAATGCGGTACAATAAGCAATACAAAGAAAAACTATACCATTTCTTACCATTAGAAAACATAGAAAAGCTACTCAAGGGAAAGTGTTCAAAGCACCAAATCAATTTTGGTAACAATCAAAGACCATCCAGGAACTTCCTGATGTCCTTGTTCTTCACATGGCATTTCTACTTCAAGACGAGCAGAAATTTAATCTCAGCAAGAGCTTTTCAAAAAATGATGAGTAGGACGTACCTGGTTTATGAGGGCGCAAGACCCCGAAACAAGCTCCATGTCATTTCCATCCACGACCAGTTCATCCTTCACCTTCTCGGAACGGACCACAGATACTCCTACAGGCATTTCCGCCTTCCTCACCTAAGTAAAACACCTGAGTAAAATGAGCAAAGAAAAAGATTATTTTCAGTTTCATCTAGACCCACAAGATAAGTAAAGTGAAAAAAAAAATAGGGGTCGGCAAAATCATCAAATGATTTGATTTTGGGAAAACTTGTTATCAGAATATAAGTCCAAATCGAAAAGCTAAAGTATCCGGCCCCCAGCGAGCATCCTCCATTCGGTATACACACACCCCCTCTAGCACAGGGCTATACTGATTCGTTACAAACTCATTCATCCCATCAGTCAAGAAACAGCCGAAGCTAACAAACAAAGGCAACCTTCTGACCTCAATTGATTTAAAGTACAATAAACTGCACACACTTGCTGCATAAACAATCATCAAGAGGACCAACAGAATAGAATAGCCCACAAGCTATCTCTAGGTCTCCTAACGACGTGAAGCTATTCATATGCAGAACTTTACTTAAAAAAAAAGACCTTTTCACTTCGAATTTCCATCCATGCATTCCCACAGACACCGCAAGATTCCAACTTTTGAACTACATTCTAACCACAGACAGAAATCTCAGTACCTTGGCCCGAGAATAAATACTTCAATCAACAAACCAACGAAATCATTAAGCAATGCGGTACAATAAGCAATACAAAGAAAAACTATACCATTTCTTATCATCAGAAAATAGAGAAAAGCTACTCAAGGGAAAGTGTTCAAAGCACCAAATCAATTTTGGGAACAATCAAAGACCATCCAAGAACTTCCTGATGTCATTGTTCTTCACATGGCATTTCTGTTTCAAGACGAGCAGAAATTTAATCTCAGCAAGAGCGTATCGGAAAATGATGAGTAGGACGTACCTGGTTTATGAGGGCGCAAGACCCTGAAACAAGCTCCATGTCATTCCCATCCACGACCAGTTCATCCTTCACCTTCTCGGAACGGACCACAGATAGGCATTTCCGCCTTCCTCTCCTGAGTAAAACACCCGAGTAAAACGAGCAAAGAAAAAGATTATTTTCAGTTTCATCTAGACCCACAAGATAAGTAAAGTGAAAAAAAAAAATAGGGGTGGGCAAAATCATCAAATGATTTGATTTTGGGAAAACTTGTTATCAGAATATAAGTCTAAATCGAAAAGCTAAAGTATCCGACCCCCAGCCAGCATCCTCCATTCGGTATACACACCCCCTCTAGCACAGGGCTATACTGATTCGTTACAAACTCATTCATCCCATCAGTCAAGAAACAGCCGAAGCTAACAGACAAAGGCAACCTTCTGACCTTAATTGATTTAAAGTACAATAAACTGCACACACTTGCTGCATAAACAATCATCAAGAGGACCAACAGAACAGAACATCCCACAAGCTATCTCTAGGTCTCCTAACGACGTGAAGCTATTCATATGCAGAACTTTACTTAAAAAAGACATTTTCACTTCGAATTTCCATCCATGCATTCCCACAGACACCGCAAGACTTCAACTTTTGAACTACATTCTAACCACAGACAGAAATCTCAGTACCCTGGCCCAAGAATAAATACTTCAATCAACAGACCAACGAAATCAATAAGCAATGCGGTACAATAAGCAATACAAAGAAAAACTATACCATTTCTTATCATCAGAAAATAGAGAAAAGCTACTCAAGGGAAAGTGTTCAAAGCACCAAATCAATTTTGGGAACAATCAAAGACCATCCAGGAACTTCCTGATGTCATTGTTCTTCACATGGCATTTCTGTTTCAAGACGAGCAGAAATTTAATCTCAGCAAGAGCTTTTCGGAAAATGATGAGTAGGACGTACCTGGTTTATGAGGGCGCAAGACCCCGAAACAAGCTCCATGTCATTCCCATCCACGACCAGTTCATCCTTCACCTTCTCGGAACGGACCACAGATAGGCATTTCCGCCTTCCTCACCTGAGTAAAACACCCGAGTAAAACGAGCAAAGAAAAAGATTATTTTCAGTTTCATCTAGACCCACCAGATAAGTAAAGTGAAAAAAACAATAGGGGTGGGAAAAATCATCAAATGATTTGATTTTGGGAAAACTTGTTATTAGAATATAAGTACAAACCCAAAAGCCAAAGTATACGGCCCCCAGCTAGCATCCTCCATTCGGTATACACACACCCCTCTAGCACAGGGCTATACTGATTCGTTACAAACTCATTCATCCCATCAGTCCAGAAACACTAGAAGCTAACAGACAAAAGGCAACCTTCTGACCTCAATTGATTTAAAGTACAATAAACTGCACACACTTGTTGCATAAACAATCATCAAGAGGACCAACAGAACAGAACAGCCCACAAGCTATCTCTAGGTCTCCTAACGTCGTGAAGCTATTCATATGCAGAACTTTACTTAAAAAAAAAAAGACCTTTTCACTTCGAATTTCCATCCATGCATTCCCACAGACACGCAAGATTCCAACTTTTGAACTACATTCTAACCACGAGACAAAAATCTCGCACCTCGGCCCGAGAATAAATACTTCAATCAACAGACCAACGAAATCAATAAGCAATGCGGTACAATAAGCAATACAAAGAAAAACTATACCATTTCTTATCATCAAAAAATAGAGAAAAGCTACTCAAGGGAAAGTGTTCAAAGCACCAAATCAATTTTGGGAGCAATTAAAGACCATCCAGGAACTTCCTGATGTCATTGTTCTTCACATGGCATTTATGTTTCAAGAAGAGCAGAAATTTAATCTCAGCAAGAGCTTTTCGGAAAATGATGAGTAGGACATACCTGGTTTATGAGGGCGCAAGACCCCGAAACAAGCTCCATGTCATTCCCATCCACGACTAGTTCATCATTCACCTTCTCGGAATGGACCACAGATACTCCTACAGGCATTTCCGCCTTCCTCACCTGAGTAAAACATATGAGTAAAACGAGCAAAGAAAAAGATTATTTTCAATTTCATCTAGACCCACAAGATAAGTAAAGTGAAAAAAACAATAGGGGTGGGCAAAATCATCAAATGATTTGATTTTGGGAAAACTTGTTATCTGAATATCAATCCAAACCCAAAAGCCAAAGTATCCGGCCCCCAGCCAGCATCCTCCATTCGGTATACACACACCCCTCTAGCTATACTGATTCGTTACAAACTCATTCATCCCATCAGTCCAGAAACAGCCGAAGCTAACGGACAAAAGGCAACATTCTGACCTCAATCGATTGAAAGTACAATAAACTGCACACACTTGCTGCATAAACAATCATCAAGAGGACCAACAGAATAGAACAACCCACAAGCTATCTCTAGGTCTCCTAACGACGTGAAGCTATTCATATGCAGAACTTTACTTAAAAAAAAAGACCTTTTCACTTCGAATTTCCATCCATGCATTCCCATAGACACCACAAGATTCCAACTTTTGAACTACATTCTAACCACAGACAGAAATCTCAGTACCCCGGCCCAAGAATAAATACTTCAATCAACAGACCAACGAAATCAATAAGCAATGCGGTACAATAAGCAATACAAAGAAAAACTATACAATTTCTTATCATCAGAAAACAGAGAAAAGCTACTCAAGGGAAGTGTTCAAAGCACCAAATCAATTTTGGGAACAATCAAAGACCATCCAGGAACTTCCTGATGTCCTTGTTCTTCACATGGCATTTCTATTTCAAGACGAGCAGAAATTTAATCTCAGCAAGAGCTTTTTGGAAAATGATGAGTAGGACGTACCTGGTTTATGAGAGCGCAAGACCCCGAAACAAGCTCCATGTCATTTCCATCCACGACCAGTTCATCCTTCACCTTCTCGGAACGGACCACAGATACTCCTACAGGCATTTCTGCCTTCCTCACCTAAGTAAAACACCTGAGTAAAACGAGCAAAGAAAAAGATTATTTTCAGTTTCATCTAGGCCCACAAGATAAGTAAAGTGAAAAAAAACAATAGGGGTGGGCAAAATCATCAAATGATTTGATTTTGGGAAAACTTGTTTTTCAACGCCTAATAGAGCCATTCGCTTTGGGTGACATTTTGTGGTTTTTATGAGATACTTTGCATTCATTAAAAGCATTTTACTTTTGGACATTTTTTTACTTCATCCTGTATTGTGCCTATTAGAACTAGCAATATCTTTAACAATATCTTGAGAAACTCTTCCCCGTTCAGAAGGAATGATCTTACAGTATACTTTTTATTTTTCATTTTCATTTAAGAATCATTCTGGTATTGGTGTTGCTTGCTTAAAATGTGCATGTATTTTCACTTAGATTGATCTCATGTGAATACTTGTGCATTTTAAGTCCCAATATCACTACCACTCTATTATAAGCCCGCTGAGAGGGGCTGAGAGGGACGTGACATTGCTAAGAGGGGCTAAGAGGGACATGACATTGGCCACCACATTTATAAATGAGTATCTTTTCCTTGAAAAGTAAATAATATTTCTAGTTTATTATTAACGTGTTGAATTGTCTAAAAGATCAATCATTGTCTAAAAGAGGTATATTTGTTTCTAGAAGCCAATCTAAAAAGTCCTTCATTACATGTTGAGCTTGCAATTTTTCACTTAAAGAGCAAAACAAGCTGGAAAGCAAATCACGAGCACCAAAGTAAAAAAGAAAAGGAAAAATCAGCTAGCCTACTGCTTGATAAACTAGATTGTTAGTGCTCCTTTTCCCCCAATTGCCCAATTGCCACTAGTTACCTAACATATCTAGCTTACATATTTTTCTTTGAGATTTATAACATGCATTTGACCCATGCGGGCATGTCAGCTAATGATGTCAAGATGAAATTGTCCTTTCCCAATGTTATTACTTTACCATTTAGCATTTATGATGATAAAACCTTGCCAGTATTTCTTGCCTTCCATGTTTGGAGATGCAGGTTAACCAAGAGCATTTTAGAATTTTTGTGTCCATGCTCAATGTAGAAAGAATATTACCTACAGCATGGAAGCTTCTTTCTTTTGAAAATTACATGTGGATAATCTACTCTTGTGAGTAAGATTATGATATGATAGAGATATAGAGAGGGAAAGGAAATTACAGGTTTGTATGGAAAAAGAAGACACGGCGTGTTCTCTACCAAAGTTTTTCATGTAATTTGGTTTCGAACATTCATTCATTCGTATTCTCTATCAATGAGCTTGATCATTTCCATGTTTCCCTCTCTTTTGTCGGCTTATTGGGGGCTTACCATATGTTTCAATTTCTTAGCTTGAATTTAAAATTTTGATGACCCTTTATGTGATGACGTGGCGCCATTGGGACCATTTGATTCAGCGAATAGGAGTCGCTGAATCCGTGTGGATGGTGCTGATTTGGACCGTCGGATCGCACAGCATAAGGACCGTTAGATGCACTTCGACGGCTATAATCCCCACCGTCAGTTCGGAATGCATGGGTACCGTCCGATCCTTGCTTCTGATCTTAGATCGTTGGATCGATAAGTTCTAGGTTTCCAAAAAAGTCATCTTCCTCTCCTTCTGTTGCTCGGGCGGTTCCTCCCGAACGCTGCTTGCTCGCTGCGGCGTGCAAAATCCGCCATGAGAGCGGCCTGAGTTCTTCGTCAGCGCTGCAAGCACGATGCTCTCTCCTCTCCTCCCTTCTCTTGTCCAGTGGTCGCGAGGCGCTGGTTTTATTCTTGGACAGCAAGCTGAAAGAACGAGAGCTCGAATACGAGGAGGGAGTCTTTCCTTTTTTTCTTTCCCTCGGCTAGGGTTTCGAATCGGTTTCTCCAATCTCTTCTTTTGCCCTCTCCTTCGATCACTGGCGAGCGTGGAATCCATCTGTCTAGATCGCGAATCGCAAGCTAGCTAGCGATTTCAATAGCTCTGCTCCCGCCGCATCGTCGGTCTTCCTCCTACTGTGGTTCTGCTACAACTCTGTAATTTTGATTCCGCGCCTCACTTTTTCTATGCATGGTTACAACTCAGTAGACCTTGTTTGGCGTTTGTAGTTTTTATGAGATACTATGCATTCATTGAAAGCATTTTACTTTTGGACATTTTTTTACTTCATCCTGTATTGTGCCTATTGGACTAGCAATATCTTTAGAAATATCTTGAGAAACTCTTCCCCATTTAGAAGGAATGATCTTACATTATACATTTCTCATTTTTATTTAAGAATCATTCTTGTATTGGTATTGCTTGCTTAAAATGTGCATGTATTTTCACTTAATACCTGTGCATTTTAAGTCCCAATATCACCACTTTGCAGAATATTGGGATTGCTGCTTTCACGATTCTTTCCTAAAATATTATTATAGTCGGTCCATGATGATATATTCATGAAACCTGTCGTGTATAAGTTGGGTATGTTATATGGTAGAATTAATTAGAGGTAGTGAGGAGGAGACATATAAGCTGCACGCAGTTGTGATTTTGGGCTGTTATTGGGTGCTTGGGTGCTGGGTTACATGGCTTACATGTGCTCCTAGTACTCTAAGAAGAGATGACTCATGTACGTCCATCTCATAAGATATATTCCTAATTAACGATTGCATATGCAGGAAGTATGAAAGCTCATAAGATACATTCATGATTAGTGATTGCATATGCATGAGTATGAAAGCTGATAAGATATATTTCTAATTAGTGATTGCATATGCAAGCAATATGAAAGCTCATAAGATACATTCCTGATTAGTGATTGCATAGACAGTATGAAAGCTGCCTTTGGAAAAGTATGGAAGTTAGAGCAAATTAGTAACAATATTATTGACAGTATTATTGGTGTATTTTGACGCCTATAATCCCCACTGTCAGTTTGGAATGCATGGGTACCGTTCGATCCTTACTTCTGATCTTAGATCATTGGATCAGTAAGTTCTAGGTTTCCAAAAAAGTCATCTTCCTCTCCTTCTGTTGCTTGGGCGATTCCTCTTCAATGCTGCTTGCTTGTTGCGGTGCGCAAAACCCGCAGTGAGAGCAGCTCGAGTTCTTCATCGGCGCTACAAGCACGATGCTCTCTCCTCTCCTCCCTTCTCTTGTTTGGAGGTCGCGAGGCGCTAGTTTTCTTCTTAGATAGCAAGCTGAAAGAACGAGAGCTCAAATATGAGGAGGGAGTCTTTCCCTTTTTTTTTTCTTTCCCTCGGCTAGGGTTTCGAATCGGTTTCTCCGATCTCTTCTTTTGCCCTCTCCTTCGATCACTGGCTAGCGTGGAATCCATCTGTCTAGATCGCGAATTGCAGGCTAGCTAGCGATTTCAGTAGCTCTGCTTCTGCCGCGTCGTCGGTCTTCCTCCTGCTGTGGTTCTGCTGCAACTCTGTAATTTTGATTCCGCGCCTCACTTTTTCTATGCACGGTTACGACTTAGCAGACCTTGTTTGGCGTTTGTTAGATGTTCGACTTAGCAGACCTTATTTGGCGTTTGTAGTTTTTATGAGATACTAAGCATTCATTGAAAGCATTTTACTTTTGGACATTTTTTTTTATTTCATCATGTATTGTGCCTATTGGAACTGGCAATATCTTTAGCAATATCTTGAGAAACTCTTCCAAATTTAGAAGGAATGATCTTACATTATACATTTCTCATTTTTATTTAATAATCATTCTTGTATTGGTATTGCTTGCTTAAAATGTGCATGTATTTTCACTTAGATTGATCTCATGTGAATACCTAGGCATTTTAAGTCCTAATATCACCGCTTTACAGAATATTGGGATTGCTGCTTTCACAATTCTTTCATAAAATATTATTATAGTCGGTCCATGATGATATATTCATGGAACCTGTCGTGTATAAGTTGTGTATGTTATATGGTAGAATTAATTAGAGGTAGTGTGGAGGAGACATATAAGCTGCACGCGGTTGTGATTTTGGGCTGTTATTGGGTGCTTGGGTGATGGGTTACATGGCTTACATGTGCTCCTAGTGCTCTAAGAAGAGAGGACTCATATACGCCCATCTCATAAGATACATTCCTGATTAGTGATTACATATGCAGGCAGTATGAAAGCTCATAAGATACATTCATGATTAGTGATTGCATATGCAGGTAGTATGAAAGCTCATAAGATACATTTCTGATTAGTGATTGCATATTCAGGCAGTATGAAAGCTACCTTTGGAAAAGTATAGAAGCTAGAGCAAATTAGTGACAGTATTATTGGTGGCACTTTCAAGGAATTTGGTTAGTTACATCCTCGTAGCCAGGGGGTGGAAACTCTAGGTGTGATTTTAATTCTTATAGCAGTGAACTTTTTTTTGAGAAAGAATATATTCAGGTCATAAATTCAATTGTTAAAGGAGAGAGCATCGTGCTTACAGCACCGGCGAAGAACTCGGGCTGTTCTCACGGCGGATTTCGCACGCCACAGTGAGCAAGCAGCGTTCGGGAGGAATCGCCCAAGCGACAGAAAGAGAGGAAAATGACTTCTTTGGAAACCTAGAACTTACTGATCCAACGATCAAGATCAAAGGCAAGGATCGGACGGTACCCGTGCATTCCGAACTGACGGTGGGATTATAAGCGTCGAAATGGATCTGACGGTCTTTATGCTGTGCGATTTGACGGGCATGCATTGGAACGTCTCTCGTGTGTTTGTCTGGATTTCATAGGGATTCATCTGCCTGTTTTGCGTACATCCGAGTTCCTCCGCCGCTCGAATTAGGTCAATCAGTCGACAGTCGATTTGCCGAAGCGAGCTTGTTCGCATAGTTGTCGCATTGGAATATTGTCGGGATTTAGGAACGTCTCCTGTGCTTGTCTGGATTTCGTAGGTGCATTTCGCGGTTGCGATGATTTTAGAAAACTGCAAAGTTCAGGAGGCCTCTCAGCACGTTTATGGAGTGTTTGTGGAGTTCTGATGTGGTTGGTTGCTGGCTGCTGTGTTGAATGGGACTGATTTCATCTGTAAAACAAAGATGGTGGTATTAGGGAGGAGGATTAGTGTGTTTAAGCATCTGATTCGGTGGTTTTTGTTGACAGGAGGCCGAGCGAAAGAAGACACGGCGTGTTCTCTACGAAAGTTTTTCATGTAATTTGGTTTCGAACATTCATTCATTCGTATTCTCTATCAATGAGCTTGATCATTTCCATGTTTCCCTCTCTTTTGTCGGCTTGTTGGGGGCTTACCATATGTTTCAATTTCTTAGCTTGAATTTAAAATTTTGATGACCCTTTATGTGATGACGTGGCGCCATTGGGACCATTTGATTCAGCGAATAGGAGCCGCTGAATTCGTGTGGATGGTGCTGATTTGGACCGTCGGATTGCACATCATAAGGACCGTCAGATGCACTTCGACGCCTATAATCCCCACCGTCAGTTCGGAATGCATGGGTACCGTCCGATCCTTGCTTCTGATCTTAGATCGTTGGATCGATAAGTTCTAGGTTTCCAAAAAAGTCATCTTCCTCTTCTTCTGTTGCTCGAGTGGTTCCTCCCGAACGCTGCTTTCTTGCTGCGGTGCGCAAAATCCGCCATGACAGCGGCCCGCATTCTTCGTCGGCGCTGCAATAACGATGATCTCTCCTTTAGCAATTGAATTTTTAGCTTGAATATATTCTTTCTCAAAAAAAGATCACTGCTATAAGAATTAAAATCACACCTAGAGTTTCCACCCCTGGCTACGAGGATGTAACTAACCAAACTCCTTGAAAGTGCCACCAATAATACATGGGCTGCAGCAGCAGTTTTTGACTGAATACAAGTGATGGATGGCGGATGATTTAGACGATTTTGAGTCATGAGTTGATTGTTTGGAAGATGAAGTTTCTTCAGATGATGTTATGCTGTATTCTTTTTGTTTGTTGAGTATATGTTTATTCAAAAGGTTTGAAGAGGTTTTTCTTTTCTTGTTCAAAACAAGGTCTAGAGATGTTATGGAGCATATCTTTTTGGGGAAGGTCCCAAAGTTATCGTTTTTGCTTGTGACTTTTATCCCAGGTCATTAGAAGCTAACATGGGCTTTTTTGGTATTAGTGGCGAAAATTGCCATGAATGACTGCATTACCACCACTACATGCTATGTTTTAGAAGGATTTTGTTGATGAGTGAGCATGATTGCTATGGGCTTAGTATTGGTGACACTGGCAAGTAATGCATTAGGTGGTGGCAGAATTTTCTGTCGTGGAGGTTCTGGTTTTACTGTTGATTAGCAGAAGGTAAGTGATCTATATTAGTCATTAGAATACGTTTGATTGTTCCAAAAATTGATTTGGTGCTTTCAAGAGGCGATCGGGGGGTGACGTTTTATGGCAGCGAACACTTTCTCTTCCGCAGCTTTTCTTTGTTTTCTAATGATAAGAAATGGTATAATTAATTTTTGCATTGCTTATTGTAGCGAAGCAACCCTTGCAAAGTTATTTTGATTTGTACAAGGTTATGGTATGGTATGTATGTTTATATCTTATAATGTGAGGGTTGAAGCAGAGACTACAATGTGATGAATTTAGTCAAGAACTTGAATGATTGGCTGCTTTGCAAATTACATGAGTTCTTCTACTTTCCCTCATCTACTATGGCTTCAGTTATGTCTTGGTGGTCTAGCATTCATCTAATATCAAATTGTTATTCCTTGTTCTCCATGGTTTTTGAGTTGTGAACAAAGATAGGGTTTTTGAGTCGTGAACAAAGATGTCGACGTCTTGTCTCATGTACAGCCATTATATTTCTCTCCCTACAAATTATTTATTATTTTATTTTTTATTTGAAGAATTTATTTTGATTAATAACTACAAGCTAAATTATTTTGAATTAATTTTTTTGGGTAAATTAAGAAGACTAAACATGTCCATGCATGCCCAAGTATGCCGTGCCCAAATGTTCTAAATAAAGCACTGGGATTTCCTTTCCTCTTGATAAAACTCAAGTTTTTTTTTTTTTTTTTTTTCTAAGTAAACAAATTTATTTTGATTAAAACTAAAATTTAAGAAGATTAAACATAACCATGCATGCCCAAGTATGCCGTGACCAAAATTTCCTTTCCTTTTGATAAAACTCAAGTTTTTTTTTTCTAAGTAAACAGATTTATTTTATTAAAACTAAACTAAATTCTCTCCCTAATAATTATTAATTATTATTTTTTATTTGATGAATGTAAATTATTTTGAATTAATTTTTTTGGGTAAATTTAAGTCATGCCGTGCCCAATGTTCTAAGTAGAGTAGTGGGATTTCATTTTTCTTGAGCACTAGGATTTCCTTCAAGTTTTTTTTTTTTTTTTTTTTTTCTAAGTAAAATCTGATTTATTTTGATTAAAAGTAAGTAAACTAAATTATCATTAACTTTTTTTTTTTTTTTTTTTTTTTTGGAGGAACTTATGTGGGGGTTTCGCAAACACTACAACAAAAAAATGCTTAGAAGAAATATATCGCATAAAAAATTGTACGCATACATGTTATCATACATGTTATCAGTACATCAATTGCCACATATCGGACTCGGTTGAGTAGCAATTGTATCCGACTCGGTATTTTGATGCCCTCAATAGGCTAATGAGAAACAATGTGATTATTTTGATGCCCTCAATAGGTTAAACAATTGATAAAAAAAAAAAAAAAAAACATAGTGGAATACTGAACTTTGATTTATATGTGGTTAGAAACTACTTATTACTACTTATGAGATACACAAAACATATTACATCAGTTATTATATGTGGTTAGAAATTAATAATAACCATTGATAAACATAAGTATTATAAACATAGGATAACACACGTATAATGGAGATAACAAATAAATAGTATAATATGGACAACTTATATTATTACATTACCGACTATTGATAACATATAAAACTCATGTAGCTAAAATAATAATAATCCAATAACAATATTTATAATTTAATACTAATAATAACATATTATTGCTATAATAACGTACTAATAATAACTTATTCCAATATTAATGTAATATTATCATATTGTTTATAATGTCATAACTTATTTTTTCTGATAAATTAACAATTGTTAATAACATATTATACTATTTATTTACATTATTGTTTATGCTATTAATATTATTAATATGGTAACTTATTAACATAATGTCCTCCATTGATAAACATGTATTATATAAACAATAGTATTTGGTTAGAAACATAAGTAACTAGAAGGATTTACATATAACAGAGTGTATCTCATCAACAAAAACTATTTATGAGTGCAATGTAATATGATTTACTATTTTATCAATTGTTTCTCATTAGTATTGTTATTAAGCAATGGTAAATCAAAATAACCATTTACATATCCACTAAACAATGTGATTTACAAAGAGTGGTTTTTTTCTTTTTCGTGGATTATGTTGACACCCAAATTTTACCATTTTATTTAGGACTTAATCGCATACAATATTAGGAATTAGTCGCTAAAAAAAGAGAGGAAGCAAAGAGTAAAATAAATAGCTTTCATTAAAATGCATCGTGTATGTTTTCTTTAAAATCTATTACGCGTATATATTAGGAGCATTTACATGACTGTCACTAATTATTGAATCTAAAAATGTAAAAAAAAAAAATTATTATTATTTAAAAAATCAAATATTAAAAAAAAAAAGAAAACAAGGAAAAGGGACGGACCGGGTTTGGTCTGGTCCTTCTCTTTTCTCCACTCCTTTGTATGTAGGGGTGTGCAAAAGAACCGGAACTCGCTCGGATCGCTCGGAACCGGATCGGAACTGCCCGAAACTGGTGGTTCTTAAGTGAACCGGTCCGGTTCTCGGTTCCATGGGCGGATCCGCCCGCCTGTCCACCCGGATCGGACCGGTTATGGACCATTCTCTTTTAATTCCCTTGAACACCATATCGCCAGGCCATCCTCCACACCTTTTTTCATTTGTGGGGACTGAAATAAGGTTTGCTTGTTTAATAGCGAAGAAAATTTGTTGGCTTGGGAATCTTCTGAATAAACTTTGCAAACAGAATTTTGCCTTGCTATATAGAGGATGGTGGGGGGTAGTAGCATTGTATAATAAACATAGTCTGTTTGGCTCCAGAAGTGGCCTTGCGTGGACATTATGCAAATGATGATGATGTAAATCTTCTAAATTATGTGGTGGAGCTAAGCCGGTGAACTTGCCCATACCAAGGGTGCAAGTCCGGCCCTTTAGCGAAGAGAGAATCAAGAGAAATGAATGTGTATGATCATTGAACTGTTTAGGAGATCTTTAATAATTTTGGCTACGGAGGGGATCGTTGATGGTTGGTAGGTTTTTTGTGCCGTTCTTAGTAGGGTGTGGAGCTTGTTCACGCTCGTTCTCGTTCTATAATGAAATTTGACAAATAGCAAAGAGCCAACATGGTGTATGGATAGATAATTATGAAAGGTTAACTAATATTCCAATTGTTTTTGTCTAGGACTACGATCGTGCGATAATTAGTTGAAATTAGATAAAACGGGCATCGACCCACCGGCATAGGGAAATGAGCGTCGCAGGTCATGATGGCATAGGGTCAGATGGGATCTATTTCACTCCAACCGAAGATTTATTTTAGTTCAATTGCATGATTGATCTATTTCACGAGTCGTGAGGTTGGACCAGTTCTATGGATCCATCCCAGAATTGGACCAGACCGGCGGTCCGGTTTCCGGGTGGATCCATGCAAGTAGCGGGCGGTTCCCGAATTGGAAACGGTTCTTAGCGGGTGGGTCTAGTACCCCTATTTGTGTGTTTTCGCTTGGGCCAAGCCCAACTTTATTTACTTTTCTCTAAGCCCAGCCCGCCTGCTAGTGTTCTTCCTCCTCACGCCAGTCACGCCCTACAAAAAAGAGGAGTACAAGTCAGAGAGAGGAAACGGATGGCGAGCAGCAGATCCCGCAGCGTGATCCCAGGGTCGGAGTCAGGCCGGCAAGGCAGCTGGCGGTGGCAGGGGGCCAGCGCGCTTGTTGGCCGAGCATAAAAGCGAGAGGGGGAGAGGCTTTCGAGACTCGGCTGTTTTTTTTTTTCGGAGTGGAGAGAGAACAGAGAGCACCGGAGAGAGTTCGAGAGAGTAGAGGGCGAGCCAAAGGGAGAGGGTGATACTGAAGGACAGCTTCGCCGTCACCAGTCGTCCGCCCGAGAGCCGTCGTCCACCGCAGCGCTCCCCTTCGAACCAGGTAGGTCATTCCCGAGTACGTCTGCCCTGTTTTTGGTGGGGCGTCGGACTGGAGCTCGTGGTCGATCAGTTCGCACGAGCTTCAGTCTCGATCTTCGCCCGAAATTCCATTGTGCTCGTGTTCATTCCTCACACAGCATATGCGTGCTTATCGTAGGGCTTTATGCAAATATTTGTTTGTGTTTGGTGTTATGGCCGAGACTTGTCATTTTTGTTTAAACTCAAGTTAAATGCTGATAAACTTGTCCCCGAGTCGATCCAGAATAGTGCTTGTGTATCGCGTGACGATCTTGGCCTGAACCCGAGCCCCGATCGAGTCTATGCTTACCTCTCTAGTTAGTGCGTCTTATGTGTTCGATGAAATGCCTTAATAAAAAACCGAAGGGCAGTGTATGTTTTAACGCAAGATCAACTCGTTTTTCTCCCATGCCCGCTGAGTCCTGCTTGCTTTGCTTGTATTTGTGATTTTTTTTTCGTAGTGTTCGTGAGAAATATTCATGCGTATTTGAGTCGATGACGTTTCTTTGCGCCGAAAAAAATGGGTTTGTGGTCATCGGAATGGGTGTCCAACAGTGGTCATCGTCGGTCGGAATGAATGACCGGCGCCAAATGGTAGGTTGGCGACCCTCCAAACACCGGTGAGGGTTCGCTGCAGTGTTGTTTTTAGTTCAGTGAGGATGGCACAAAATGAGGAAGAAGCGTCGGGGAAGAAGAAGAACGCCAAAAGGGTAGTAAAAGAGAACGAGGAAAAAGAAAAACCAGAAAAGAAAAGAATAATAGAGAAAAGAGGGCAAAAATGACTTCGGGAAGGAGTCGTAGAAGGGGAAGGTGCAGGAAAGGAATGAAGTAAAAAAAAAAAAGGATAAAGAATAAAAAAGCAAAAAAGCAAAACAAAAGAAATAGAAAACTATAAAATGAAAAAGTGGGCCTCGGGAATGACCGTTGAACAGATGGTGCAAGGACGCAGTGAGAAAAGACAAAAGAAAGAAAAATAAATTAAATTTTTAAGGAAAAAATAAAAAAATTTGAAAATGATTTTAAAAATAATTCAAAAGGGTTGGGTCCGCGGGCCGGATTGGGTTTTACCCGGTCCGAACCCATTTTCGTGAAGTATAATAATATTAAATATTAAAAATATATTAAAAATTCAAAAATTTTCCCAAAAAAAACAAAGAAAATTAAAAATTTCAAAAAAAATAAAATCAAAGTGATAGATGGTATCAAATTAAGGCAAAAATGACATCTATGAAATTTTATTAATTTTTGTAAAGTCATTTTCCTAATTTAATGCTATCTTGATATTTTATAATCATTTTTGTAAATAATCTATTTTTCATAGATTAAATTTATTTAAAGTAATTTAATGCATATAGAGTAATTTCATGCATAGTTAAATTCTCATTTCGCTCATGGGGCTCTTGTCCTGGGGTGTGATAACAAGGCCATGTAATATTATTTGCCCGACTTGTATCGAGTTTTCCTTTTCTGCATTTATTTTCAAGTCATTTTAATTTCTTGGATGTTTACTTGCGCATCTCTTTTCATTAATTTGAGTGTAAATTTCTCTTTTAAATTATGTTAGGCTTAGTCTAGACATTAACGAAAACAAACCTACAAAAACATTTCCATGAATGCTTAGCAGTTTTATAAAGATTATAATTGGTAATTAAGATTGTGTGGCCATTTAGATGAATAACCTTCTAAGTTAGTGGTACTGCAAGGGCGCTAAAAGAAATATTGGCGTAAACAAGTCCCTATTTTTAGAAATATCTGGTTGCGTAGGGAATCGAGACAACGTTCCCGCGTCTTGATTGGTTTCTAGCTGACCTCAATAGACTAGCGACTCCTAGAATTACATAGGTTGTTCAGAACTAAAATATGAAAATCCAATGTCGTGCGAGGTATGGGCTTGGGAGAGCACATGCCTAATTTAGGGCCATTGGTCCGCCTCTTTAGGCAAATACCCCTAAACCTGCTTCCTTTTCTCCCAAACGGAAAAAAAGGAGGTCGTGGATTACTTACACATTAAAAAAAAGGCTGATTAAAGTAAAAACTAAGTAGAAAGTAGCAGCAATGTAAATTCATTTTCAGCTCAATTCTTATACATTTATTTCCTTACCTCATGGTTCTCCAAATCCCAAATCAATTCAATTCCTTTTAGGTGATCGGAACCTACAACTGCAACCAAGCACAATCTTTGGCAGATTGTAACATTCTCTTTACCATGAACCTAAATACCATTTAATTTATCTCAGTAATTTTTTTTTCACTAAAAAAAATGAATACTCACATATCTCTTGCATCCAGTATTGTTCCCTCTATGCTTGGAAAATTCTTCTCAAATTGCAGGAAAAAATATAAAGGGTCCACCTAATGCAAAAAAAAAAAAAAAAAAATCAATATAAAAAACCATTAATATAACATGAATAATATCACATGGAGAACTAGGGGGAAATCTTTCATTATTTCCCATAGCACGTGACATAGCATGTAACTGTCCAGTTCATTTCGTGTAAAATGTTTTAGGCATCTTTTCCTCGTTTTTTACATTATAATAAGCATTAGCATTGGAAAGGCAAATAAATGCAAACAAAAGGCAAAGGCAAATACCTCACTCGATAAATCCCCTAAAACTATTGGGATGTTATTTTTCTGAGCCTCTTTCCATGCCGCACGAAATTCACTCCAGGGATGTCTAAGCAAACTCCTCCGCGATCGAAAGTGAGACTGATTTTGACTACAGAAATTTGACTCCACACGATTGCGGGGGAGTTTGCTTAGATACCTTGGAGTGAATTTCGTGTGGCATGGAAAGAGGCTCAGGCTCAGAAGAATAACATCCTAATAGTTTTATAGTTTTAGGAGATTTACCGAGTCGGGTATTTGCCTTTGCCTTTTGTTTGCCTTTGTTTGCATCTCCAATGCTAATGCTTACTATGAAGTAAAAAACGAGGAGAATGTGCCCAAAACATTTGACACGGAACGAACAGTTTACATGTTATGTCACGTGCTATGGGAAATAAGGTAAGATTTCCCCCTAGTTTTTCATGTGATATTATTCTAGTAATATTGATGTTTTTTATATTGATTTTTTTTTTTTTTTTTGCATTAGGTGGACCCTTTATATTTTTTCCTGCAATTTGAGAAGAAGTTCCCAAGTACGAAGGGAACAATACTGGATGCAAGAGATATGTGAGTATTCATTTTTTTTCAAGGTTGGGTGAAAAATTACTAAGATAAATTAAATGGTGTTTATCTTCATGGCAAAGTGAATGCTACAAGTTGTGAAAGACTGTCTTGCATGGTTGCAGTTGTAGGTTCTGATCACCTAAAAGGAATTGAGCTGATTTGGAGGACCATGAGCTAAGGAAATAAATGTATAAGAATTGAGCTGAAAATGAATGTACATTACCGCTACTTTCTGCCTAGTTTTTGCTTTAATCAACCTTTTTTTTAATGCGTAAGTAATCCACGAAAAAAAAAAAACCACTCTTTGTATATCACATTGTTTAGTGGATATGTAAATGGTTATTTTGATTTACCATTACTTAATAACAATGCTAATGAGAAACAATTGATGAAATAGTAAATCATATTACATTGCACTCATAAATAGTATTTATTGATGAGATACACTCTGTTATATGTAAATCTTTCTAGTTACTTATGTTTCTAACAAAATATTATTGTTTATAATACATGTTTATCAATGGAGGACATTATGTTAACATAAACGGTAATGTAAATAAATAGTATAATATGTTATTAACAATTGTTAATTTATCAAAAACAATAAGTTATGACATTATAAACAATATGATAATATTACATTAATATCGAATAAGTTATTTTTAGTATATTATTATAGCAATAATATGTTATTATTAGTATTAAATTATAAATATTGTTATTGGATTATTATTATTTTAGCTACATAAGTTTTATATGTTATCAATAGTCGGTAATGTAATAATATAAGTTGTCCATATTGTACTATTTATTTGTTATCTCCATTATATGTGTGTTATCCTATGTTTATAATACTTATGTTTATCAATGGTTATTATTAGTTTCTAACCACATAATAACTGATGTAATATGCTTTGTGTATCTCATAATTAGTAATAAGTAGTTTCTAACCACATATAAATCAAAGTTCCGTACTCCACAAATGTGCTGAGAGGCCTCCAGAACTTTGCGGTTTTCTAAAATCATGGCTACTGCGAAATGCACCAACAAGACAAGCAGTTCCTAAATCCCGATGATGTCGCGATGCGAACAAGCTCGACTGTATTTACCTGATTTTAGCTCGACTGTATTTACCTGATTTTAGCTCGACTATATTTACCTAATTTGAGTGGCGGAGGATAGGGAGATGAATGGCTACGAAATCACACGAGAGACATTCCCGACGGAAACAAGGATGCGAACAAGCTCACCGACATATTTACCTGATTCGAGCCGTGAGGGGGAGGAACTCGGATGAAGAAGAAGAAATGCACTTACGAAAGACAAGCACACGAGGAAATCCAAACAAGCACACGTTCTAATGCCAATGGAAACAAGCTTGCAACTTGCTTCGGCAAACTGACTGTCCAATGCCAACGGAAACAAGGATGCGAACAAGCTCATCGATTGTCGATTGTGAGTTGGGGAGGAATTCAGATGTGCACGCGGCAAGCGCAGACTCCGGCGGTCGGAGGAGAGGTGCGGCGAGGAGAGGAACTCGGATGAAGAAGAAGAAATGCACTTACGAAAGACAAGCACACGAGGAAATCCAAACAAGCACACGTTCTAATGCCAATGGAAACAAGCTTGCAACTTGCTTCGGCAAACTGACTGTCCAATGCCAACGGAAACAAGGATGCGAACAAGCTCATCGATTGTCGATTGTGAGTTGGGGAGGAATTCAGATGTGCACGCGGCAAGCGCAGACTCCGGCGGTCGGAGGAGAGGTGCGGCGAGGAGAGGCAATCGGAGGAGAGGTGCGATCCGATCGGAAGCTTTCGCTCTGTCTCCCTCTACCTCCTGTGGGAGCCGCGTGACGAAGAGGAACAAGAAGAAGAATGACCAGCTGTGAATTTTAGGCGGGAAAAAGAGAAAACGCAACAATTTTGTGAGCCCAAACGAACTCCCCCCGCCCCCGGGTGACGTGTCCCAGATGAATTGATTTTCTTTCTTATATTCAAGAACGAAAATATGAAAAGTTTACTCTTTTATCAATTCAGCATATATTTATGCAAATGATGATACTTTTATAGTCTTTTGAGAAAATTCTATAAAAGTACTTTTTGCAAATGATATGAGCAATCAAACTTAAGAATATAATTTTTTAAATGGTGGATCTTTCTCGAAAGAAATGCAAGTTGATGCAAGTATTAATAGTCTAGTATTAAAAAAAAAAAAAATACTTTTTGCAAATGATATGAGCAATCAAACTTGGGGTCTGTTCGTTTCGTGGAAAATATCATATTTCAAGAAAATATTTTCTTGGAAGTCATTTTCTAGGAAAATGACTTTATTTTCCGATGTTCAGCCAAAACCTAAAATTTGAGTGGAAAATATTTTCCACCGTTCGTTAGCTCATTTAATTGTTTGGGAAAATTATTAAAAATTGAATTTTAATATTTTTAATTGACCAAAAAATTAATTTTATTTTTTAATATTTTTTAAAATGAATTTTTAATTATTTATATTTTTAAAAAATGGAAATTTTTATTATTTTATTCTTTTCATTCCTCCTTCCTCCTCCTCCTTCCTCCTCCTTCCTTCGCCGTCGCCTCCTTCCTCCTCCTTCCGCCGCCGCTGCCTCCTTCCCCCCGACGATGGCTAGTTGCCCGGCAGCCGACCAAACCAGGTGGCGGATCCAGCGAGCTCGAGGCTCGGCCGATCTTGCCCGAGCTCACCACGAGCTTCGCCGAGCTTTGGCGAGCCGCAAGCTCACTAGATCTGGCGAGCCGCAAGCTCACTAGATCGGCGGCGGAGCTCGGGCTCGCTTGGATCGGGAGCCCGAGCTCCGCCGCCCGATTCGGTGGGCTCGGCGAGGCCCGAGCCCCGCCCGGCTCGCCGGATCGGCGAGCCGCGAGCTCTGTCGCCGGATCCGGCGAGCTCGCGGCTCGCCATAGCTCGGCAAAGCTCGCGGCGAGCTCGGGTGAGGCTCGAGCCCCGCCTAGCTCGTCGGATCCGGTGAGCCGCAAGCTCCGATGCTAGATACGGCGAGAGCTCCGCCTTGCGGCCCGGGGGTGAGGCTGGTGAGGTCGCCGGTCGCTGGCTTGCGGCCAGTTGCCGGATGTCGCCGTGGCCGGTCGCCGGCCACCGCCAAAGAATAAGATGAAAAGGAAAGAAAAAAAGAAAAGAAAAGAAAAGAAATTAAAAACTTGATTTAAAAAAGAAAAAGAAAAAGAAAGCATAAAATGAAAACGAAAATGAATTGATAAAAAGAAGTAAGAGGGAAGAAGTCATGGAAAACGTTTTCCACTTTTCAGAAGTGGAAAACGTTTTCCTCACTTTAAAAGTTGTTTTTTCCAATGATGGAAAACATCTTCCTTGACTAGTTCATTTTCCGTGAAACGAACACCGGAAAATTCGGAAAACATTTTTCCGGAAGTCATTTTCCACAAAACGAATGGACCCTTAAAAATATAATTTTTTAAATGGTGGATCTTTCCCGAAAGAAATGCAAGTTGATGCAAGTTGAGAATTGGAAGTGGCATGAAATAGTTGTAGAGCTAATAAATAGAAAACATAAATTTAATAAAGGAAGGCCTCCTCAACCTAGCAAGGCAAAAGAAAAGATGAGGGGAAAAAAGGAGAGAAGAGAAAGGCCAGCCCAAGAAAATTTTTCTTGATAAACAAGAAGCGATTGCATGTTGCCGTTGAGGTTGAGATGGATGTACCCTAAAGAAGGCTAAAGCAAGATCTAGGGATCACTCCCCGCGAGGACACCATTCCGACCAGATCCACCATTAAGTCGCGCAATGCGTATGGAATCGCGAGGAGGAGAATGCACTGACCTGGGAGGCCATGTGGGTCCACAAATACGGGGGATTAAGTTTCCCAAATATAATTAACGACTTTGGTACTGTGTGCGTGGATGAGATGTAATCATACAAATACCACAAATCATACAAAAATACACTCTTCCAAAAATATATAGTAACGCACCATGCAATCCAAAGAATGGTACCACCAACTTGGAAAAATAGTCCATCTTAGAATGAGAAGCGCTGAAATCTATAGAGATATTTGCAGCAGAAGTAGTCTGAAAACTTATATCCCTCGTGGCCCTGGCCCTGGCCCCTTTGGCGTTGGCGTTTGACAGACATACCGCACTATTATACTATTCTACCACAACATGATGCTTCAATTGAATCTACAACTATTGCTATTGTTTTGCCTAGCTTAGCTCTAAGTATCCGGCCTAAGTTCATCACCACTTTATGAAGAATTGATCGATTACTATTTACCACATGCTCTGCATATTTGCATATTTACTCGACGGTAAAAGATGTGAAAATGAATAATATGCGCCAACCACCAGCATGGACTCCTTCGGTTGGGCTCCAAGGAGTTCGACTCATGGGTTGGGAGCGAGGCAAAATGATAAAATAACAAATTATCTTAATTAATTAAGCAAAAAGATGTGAAAATGAATTATATGCGCGAAGCACCATGGACTCCTCTAAGGTGTTCTTATCTTCTAAGTGATGACTGTAGAGTGCGTCTAAGAAATCAATGTGAGAGGTGCTTATTATGTAATAGTTAGGGGTGTAATTCATTCTCCATGCATTTATTTCTGTGGAAATGCAGCACAATATCCTTCTGAACAGCGGAGACAACTTCATTATGAAGGCGAACGATGTTGATTTCCTACGCTAGAGGAGCTAGAGGATGGCTGAGAATCCAAAAGTCAATTCAACTCACTTATGTTGTTGATCGACTTCTATGGACATTGTGAATCTTCATAGATGATTACCATATTTGACTTTGATCCAGATTACCCTTAAGTCGCGATCTTGAATTGCAGTTTCTTAGATGCTCTGTATATACAAAGCATTATTTATCGGTTTACTTTAGTTGGTGCTTTTTAAATTCCATTGCTTCCCTCTTCTGTAGCATGACTTCGCTCTTCGACTGCCACAGGTTAGCTTGCAAGGACATGGGCAATGCGGGAAAAGTCTAAGTTAATTGTTGCATCACTTTTGCATGCAAAGGTAAGAATTATTGTGTTAGATCTCATTGAAAAATATTGCGAGTGCTTCTTGCGTGTGGTAAAGTGGACCCTATTACGTGGCACCTGTCCGTTAGTTTGAATAATTTATGGTTTATAAATGCTTAATCATGTCATTATCTTTTCTTTTTCTGCATCTGATGTTTATGTTATAACTTGTTTTGTTGCTTTTGTTAAGGAGTGGATCGTCTGGAAGTTCCTATGAAAAAATTGGCCGTTTCTACTGTTAGAACGCTTTCGTCTTTGTCTTTGGGTGTCGCGATTGCCGGGGTGGCCATCCCATCCGGTTTCTACTTTGGAAGGAAGAAATGAAATGTGAAACAATTCTGTTGCATAATCTTTGTGACGACATAATTTACATGGATGCAACACCATGGAAATTGCGTACAATCAATCTTATTTAGTGACTTTTATCTGCAGCGTGATATTTTCGTAACAAGTTGTAAAGCTTATGGTATTCAAGGTAGATTGTTACATGTCACACCCAAGCAGGACATGCGTGGATATAATCTTATAAGTCGGTTCGCAGTACTTGTTTTCTGATATGGAATTGGGAGGTTGTGTTCCTGGATTTGATGTTTGTGCTGCTGCGGAACTGATTGAATGAGATGGGAAAAGAATAGGAAGGTAGAAATTATGGGAGAATTCTCATCGAAGTTTAAAATTAGAACAAGTGGTATTCAAAGGAGGATTGCCAAGATTAGGGACAGTGACTAGACTTGCTTAATGGATGGGCAAGGTAGGCATAATGAGGAATGCAACATGGTGTGTAGTGGTGGGTGCCCGTTGCGGCATGGTGGATCAATACTAGTGGATCGATTGTGGCCTATCGGCTTGTTAGGACCTCTTGAGCTCACCGGGTCTGAAGCTAAGCAAGCAATTTCATCCTGGGGTCACTCATCCTTAGAGCTCATCCTTAAACCTATATTCTGAGAAAAGTACTCTCTTTCATTGAGGGGCAGGCCTGTAAAATGGTTTATTGGACTGCACAGCTTGTTCGTCAATTGCATCTCTCATGAAATCCAACTTCTAGTTAGGTTTGCTTCTAATTTAGAATAGTCCACTTCAAATGCATGACTTTTCTAAGAAATGTGAATCAAAACACCCTAACATCAATCCAAAATTTAAATTAATTTTGATGAACATCAAGACACCATGTCAATCTGATTTAGTACCCATGGTATTTCTTGTTTTAATTGCCATTCCTATTTTAAACTTGTAATGTGATCTATCCTCATCCGCTTAAAACATGCCATGGTAATCTACCTATATAATTTGCCTAGATGAGATTAAGTCATTTTTTTGCGAAATAAATCATATGCTTTAGTTCTCTCATAAATGCGGCTATAATGTCCAAGGATTACAACTTCTTAGTCCTTATATACAATTAAATTGCACATGAAACCTCCTCTCCGTCATAAAGCATAGACGAGCACTTTGGCTAGAGTGCTCTCAAGCCCTTTCAGTACATTTCACCATTTTTTTAAGGCAAAAAAAAGAAAAAAAAGAAGAAGAAAAGCTTGCGACTTCGATTGTGCCATCTCAAGTGATCAATGAATTTCTTTTTATGAAATTGCTTCAACTATGGCTTCTCTCAAATGGAAACTTCTGCTTGTAATTGTAGCTTGTCACCATCTTTGGGGCAGTATAATAGAACCACTTTGTTCCAAATCATGGAAAAATACTCAACAAGGAGCAAGACTCAAAACCAAATAAAACAAAAACTATAGATACTTGAAACAAGATTTGTGAGCAAACTACTCCAAACTACACTTCGCAGCAAGAATGTCTCTAGGCCTTTTAGGATCAAGAGCATGGGAAAAGACAATAAGATTTTCTTTTCACTTTCTTTTTTCAGTCAAAGAAAGGTCAATAAAATTGAATGATCTGTAATTTAAATTCCACAAGAGTGGCAAAGTTCCACAATGCTAGATCTAGTGCCCAAAACCTCTTCTTCTTCTTCTTCTTCTTCTTCTTATCTTATCTTTTTTCGTATTAAATCTTCAAACCCAATAATTGAACTCAAAATAGGAGGAAAAAAGGGACAGAGGGATTATATTTATCATGTTGCTTAATGGAAGGAGAAATCGTTATTGAAAGGATGGGCTCCCCCATCAACACCCCGGCTAGTGCCTTCACCTCATCACCGCATCTCTATCCCACCCAAAAGAAAAGAAAGATAAAACTTTGAAGAAATCACTGTTGAAAAATTGATAATTCAAAAATACTAGGCCTTCGGTATGTGTAACAATCATCATTGATGAATCATTGATGATAAGTCTTGCTGAGATCTGCCAAGGTAATATTGATTTAACATCACGAGCCCATGTAAGCACCAGAAGCAAAATCACAACAAAAGACGAGTTATGCCAAAATTACTTCATTGGAATGGCCTAAGTTGATGAGAGGAGCAGAGTATTTAAGAACATTTTCTTCCTCTCTTTTTTTTTTTTTTTTTTTTTTTTCGGTGTTTTGAACGATAAACGAGGTTAAATGCTCCCTCCTAACTCAACAATTCAGCATTATCATCTTCTGATTCATATTAACCTCCGTGTCAAAACATCCGAAAAGAAAATAAAATTCTCCTCAAATCCTTGACAACCTGATAGTAATCATCAAAACAAATTTTCTAATCGTAACAATTTGATTGTAAGCAGTTATTAAAGCTATGAAACACACAAGAAAAGGAGCAGCATAGAAATATGTGTTTTTGTATGTATGTAGCGTTATGGTCTTTCAGAAGAAGACGACGAATAAAAAGGGGATTAGAGGAAGACGATCTCCACTAAAAACAGAAAAAGAAAAGACAATTATATCAATGGAAAGCGAAACCACCGAAAGTCATCAAAAGGTACCCTCACGGCCCTCAATAGAATCAATGGGGACGATCATGTTAATATGAAAAGCAAAAACTTTCGAAAAATTGACAGCCAATGGCACGCCTTCACCTCGCCTTAACCCGGTTCGTGGATCGCCTGGCTTGGCCTGGCCACTCGTCCAACTCCATGCGGCTCACTCTCTTCTCTCTCCACTCTCTTCTTTTACTGCAAGAACCTCCTACCCACGCCTCACTTTGGTTTGAACCCTTAAGCTACCACTTTGCCTCTCTCTACCAGCTCTGTCGCCGCCAGGCCCTCTTCCACCGCCGCGTACTACTCATGTGCTCCCGAGCCCCGTAATTCCACAATGCAAAACTATGCTTATCAGCACCTCAATTTTGTTCTCTAAAAGGATAGTTGTCGGTAACATTGCCTCTATCAACTGGAATAACATTTCTAATGAGTCAAAAGAGTACTCACCTGAGTAATAGCACCAAAACTTCCAAGAGTGATGTCGGGAATAAAGTGAGGAATGCTCAACTTAACTTTCTTTGGTAAGGCAGCAAGAAAATGCCCGACTTCCTACCCATAAACAACTCTTTCATGTTTGAACAGAGCAATGGTATGTAGTCCTGAAGTAACTATTGATCAGTTAATGACATGTCCATGATTTGATGCCTAAAACATGAAAACTGGATCCAATGAGTTTACAAATCCATAATGATGTGCATACTTTCAAAAAAATTGCTATAAAACTCCCTAATAGTCCGTAGGCTATTTTGCCCCGTCCCTCCCCCGGCCAAAAAAAAAGGACTTCTAATAAGAAAAGGTTGCCCTTGCCAACACTCCAAACCGACCCTGCAAACTCTGTCTACTTTTCGTTATTACTTCATCTACAAAACCACATGCTCATTCCAACGCTAAGACGGCACGTAAAGAGAATCCAAAAATCTCCAAAGTTTTGAGTACATACGAGACAGGACATCTCCGTCGGTGGCAAAAGTGAGGAAAAACATGCAAAATACATGAGAGGGAGGGGAAGGGGGGGTCCACACTCCACAGACCTTTCTTTCCTCTGAGATAATTGATTCGTGATTCTTGGTTTTGGTTTTCCTTAGTTTGCACTTGGCATGTGAACTTTGGGATACTATTGATGGTACTGCTTCTCCTGCTTCTGAATGGCATTGCTGGCTAGGGTGGCATCATCGTTGTGATTGAGGACATAATCGAGTTCGGAGCGGAAAAACGATGGGCTTTTGGTGGCGATTACTTGGTTTTCGCGGCTTTGTATATGTAGCAGTGGCTTTGAGAGCGCGATTTTCTGATGGTTGACTAGCGTAGTGGAATATGTTCATTGTCTATGTTGTTAGCAGCAGTAGGTGTTGACGGAAGACAATATCTTTTAAACTTCCTAGCCTTCAGAATTGATTAATTCGATCAACTCGGACTTGCTTTTACTGAAATGTATGCACTTATTTGATAAACTCCGCATCTTAGTCAAGTCATGTTCATAATTTTCTGTTCAGCCATAGCCATGGACTTGTGCTCCTGGTTCCGTATGGCTTTTTTCGTAGGCATATAATTCTATCAAGCGGTGTCCTGTTTTTGTGTATTTCCGAGTAACATATACCTCCATCATGCCATATCCGACATTTCTAAATGCGCTGGGTGCTCCTAGGCCACATACACTCCCTAATGCCTGAGGCGCTAGCCACCAAACCAGGCACTAGTACGTTGGCTAGCCTTCATCGAAGGCTTCTTGTTATGTTTGCATTTCAAATTTCTTTGTCAGCTCGGTTCACCAGCTTGGTATTTTGAGTTGAAACAGGTTTAAATATCCGTGTGAGGAGAGATTTCATGGTTGCATTTTCTTCTCGCCAGACTTATGCCATTATTTAGTTGAACGGGATAGGCTAGCAATATATAGATAATTTTAGTCGATCAACATGCGAAGAACTTTAATCTCCGATTCTACGCATGTCCCCGAATGGTCCTATGTAAACAATATGAAGACATGTCGATGGTTTATGCTGGCTAGAGTTTGTATCTTTGGGGGAAGCAGATTAGTAATGTGACGGCCCAAATGGCGGTGCGCGGGGAGAAGGAATGGCGGTGCGTCCGCGCCTTGGTCCCCGGACGTGCGTAGGGAAGGGGTCCCTCTCTTGTCCCACATCGCTTAAGGGGGAAGTCCTGAGCTAGTTTATAAGACTTGGATCTCTCTAATTTGTGTAACGCGTTTTAAAGCCATGAGAACTCAATGTGGGCCCCTGTTCTCCCAAGACCTAAGTTCACATAATTAAATATATTGCCGGAAAACATGCTGTGTTCTTCTTTAATGATATGCAAGAACGTTTTGTCTATCTAATTGTATGCTTTAATTACAGGTAGCAACTTGGAGCGGGCATGCTGCTAAGGTTTGTTTGCTGCTGTTATTTGGAGAGCACTTATTAAGTGTTGCTGTTGATGGTAATGTGTGCAAATGGGCATTCAAATAATAATTGAGAACTTTTTGCCCTTGGGACGCATCTCGTTCGATGGCAATTTTACTCCTGATTGTGTAATGCATCCCGACACTTGCTTAAACAATGTGACTATCCTCTTTACCTCGTCAACTTTCAGTTCATATTCGCTAGCGATGTTTTTTCTTGTCCTTTTCTCTCTCTCATGCACCTCTAATTAATTTGCAAAGTTTTCTCAGTTTGTTTCGGTAGTAAAGATTTGAGAAAAGTAACAGATAAGCTGGAAAAAAGCAACCTGAGAAATTGCTTGCCGTTTGCTTTGTTTTATACCCATCTTGAAGTTATCCACCATGAAAATGAAAATGAGTAGATTTCTTAATAGAGTACAATCATTTTATCATTTACCTTTTCTATATTTTTAAAAGCTGGACATATTGTTTACTTGAGAATGTAATACTATACTGTATTTAAAGATAATATATCTGTGCATCTTTAATTAGCTCTTCATAGCAACATCCAGCCAAAGGTCACTAACTTTGGAATGTGTTATTTGAAAAAATTAAGCTGTCGAGGGAAGAAGTATCCAGGGGGCCCAGCCCTGAAGGGCTATGGAGTATTCCGGTCAAAAAATTTTAACACATTTTACCCTTAGCTTCTCTAATATAGATTGATAAGAGGAGTTTGTGATGTTGAAAGCAGCATGGTCCTCATGTAAGCAGCTCGACTTCTTGGACATGACTAGTATGTCGAGAGGTGGGAATGCGAATGCGAAATTGATGAGGATCTTTCCCTATATTCGTTCAACCTCAAAGAACTTAAGAACTTTGATGTGGATTTCATGCTATTAAATTTGTCTTGTCACGAGGTGACCTCCATGAGAGTTGAATTTAATTTTAGATTTTGAGTGTTATTTCTTGCTATGAAATGTAACACACGCAAAACACGTTCCCATTTGTTTTATTACGTGAGTTCGCCCTTACTTTTGGGATTTGCTTTATTAAAACACATCCTTCTTCTTTGCTCTTGACAACCTTTATTACATTGAATCGGCTATATTTACCCTTCTTGCCTCACTCTTGATTTAAGATTAATATTTTCACCCTTTATTATTGGCTCACGGCACCCTTCTATTATCCCTTGCAATCCCGCTCTTAGTTTAATATTATTTCTTAAGTTTTTTTCTTCTTCTTTTTTTCATTTTTACTAAAAGAAAAGCTTATTCTTCCACACTCATTACATTTCACAGTTTTCTTCTTATTTGTCTTCTTCGGAACTTATTCTAACACTAACCATATATTAGAGTAAGGAAATATTAATTTTTCTGCAAATTGTTTACTTTTACTTTTGTATATTATCCTCACGGTCGTGAATTTGTTTACTTCAAATTTTGGTACAAATTTACGAGAATTTACTCAAACATTGAATATTGTGGTTCATGTATGCATTATACACAATTTACTCAAAGATTATCCTCTTACTTGAGCTCAAATTACTTTTTGAATAATTGTTTCCCAATACAGACCAAAAAAATTTAAATGTTTCCTAATATAAAAAGAAATATAAAATCATGAACAAAATAATTTTTTTTTTTGCATTCTTGTATTTCGCATTATATCACAATCTCCATCCTATATAAGCCACATGTTGGTTTTGAATTTCACTAACTAGAATTTGACCGTGCAGTCTCGATCTCTCTATCTATTGTATCAATCGTGAAAAACTTTATACCATTTAAAAAAAAAAAAAAAAAGAAGAAGAAGAAGAACTAATAAAACTTAAAGTATTTGGATTTAGGTGAATAGTAATGTTTCGCATTCAAAGTAACCAGGGTCGCAGAGCCATGGTCATAGACTCATAGCTTGAGGTTTCAAGCTGCTCCTGCAGCTGCTCAAGCCTCGCGTGGGTGGAGCCGGTCCGGCACAGCGGGAGGCGCGCAGAAAGCGCTTTACGAGAGAGCAATAAAGCATTGTCGGTTCAAAAATCGGTTTGGTCTTTGCCGAGTACCCGTCTATTTTTCCCAAGGGCGACGATGCAAGGGAGGCTATCATGGCCATTTCGCATCTCCCACCTGCTACCGAAGAAGAAGGAGACCATTGCGTTCTAAAGACGAAAGCGAGGCCACTCCGAAGTCAAATCCTCGTAAAATCTCATCAACTTTCTTGAAAGTCTCGACTGTTGCTTGTTGATAATCTTTTCTGGCTCGTTTGATCGGAGTGATTTTTGACTAATTGATGGGATCATGCTTACCGTATCGACAAGATATGACTTTAACATCATTATGTTAAAAATTCGACATGTATTAGCCCCTAAAACAATAGAGATGTCATTTGACATGTTCCTGTCGTCCGTAGATTAATGTATGTCCAATACAGCATCACGACCCATCAAGAGTGATTTGTAAATAATAATATTAGCATTGGGGTTAATTTATACTTAAGGCACCAATTTTCACAATATAGATAGGCAAAAGTATTATCCCGAAAATAACTTGGAGAATTCGCTAATGACATCTTGCGCTCCAATTCCAATAAATCAATGCCGTGTCGATTCATATTAGCCCAAAGTATGATTTCAAAATAAATAAGCGCCATTGCAAGGAATTAATTTTATCGGATAGAGCTTTGGGGACTGTTTTCCCGTATACAATTGAGGAACTTTCCGGTAGTTTTCAGTTATTGATAGAGTTGACTATTTCAATATCGTACCATTGACGAGGACCCATCCCATTTGGTTTATATCTTTCCGAATCAGGGTGAAGATACTTAATTAGAAAAATTTTGCATTTCAATGACCACACGAGAAAAACAGTACATTCCTACACATTATCATAATAAAATTTATATCATTTATAAAAGCTCAAATATTGTAAACACTAATGTTGACGACATTAAATGTGATGATGCCGAGTTTTTATTTTTATTTTTTTTGCTTTGTTGAAAATGAAAAGAAAAGCAAAACGAGAAAGTGCCTTATCTAAAACTCACTGCTCTCTATTATAGTAACATTCATATCATTTATAATTCCTCAGATATTGCTAGCACTAATGTTGGAAATATAAAATGTGGTAATGCATAGAGTTTTTTTTTTCTTTTCCTTTATTGAAAATGAAAAGAACTTATACCATTTGGGTTCCGATCCGAATCCATCATCACTACAAATCCATCACAACACACGAACTAATTAGTTCAATTAATTCCAAATTAAATTCGAATATTGTATTTTAATGGATTACATAATTTTCAAGATCATCGACCCCAATAGTAAATTCATATCTTGTATATAAAATGGAAAGAAAAAGCAAAACTAGAAAGTGTACGTGCCATTTACGTTCGGATCTGAGGTCACGTCGCATGAACTAATTAGTTCTATCAATCCAATATTAAAGTTCCGATTCTTGTATATTTTCAGTTGATTAGATAAGTACAAGTTTTATGAGACACATTAGAAAAATAGTACCTCTCTAAGGCCTAAAAAATTCATATTATTTATAATTGCTCCGGTGATTATGCAAGGAGTTTTCTTTTTTCTTTATTGAAAATGAAAAGAAAAGGAAAATGAAAAAGTGATCGAGCCGGAGCACGGTGACGTGGAGGGGCTGGCCCACCTTATATTTCCCCCCTTCTCTCCTCAGTCAGTCCAGATGATGGGTCCCACGGGAGGACACGTGTCGCGCTCCGAGCGCCTTCTTGTTTGACAGGCTGGAGCGTCTCACGTACCCAATATTTTCTCCCGGAGATGAATCCTCCCGCTCCGTAATCTAAGGGAAAAAGGAAAGCTTGCGCTCCACGTCAAATCGTATCACCAATTGAATCCGTTAGGATTCTGTGTCCGCTGATATCGGAGCTCTCCTCCCTCCTTCCTCTCTCTCCATAAGAATCTGCTCTCATCCTCTTCACGAGTCGTCGTCGAGCTGGTCCTCGCTTTGCTAATTCATCATCGCAATGTTGCGGAAACCTTTGCATGGATGGAGGATCAAGCAAGGAATCCAGAAACTGACAGTGATTCGCGCGCCTGCACCTCGCCTTTATCCGGTTCGTGAATGGGCCGGCTCGGCCAGTCGCCCCACCCCCACCCCACGCACCTCGCTCTCTCCTCTCCCCCCTCTCTTCTTCTCCTTCGCGATCCGGCCCCCCTCCACCGTCGCGTACTACTCTCGTGCACCCGAGCCCAACGCTGATTCCGTGGAGGACCAGCTCGATGAGCCGAACCCCAACGCGCAGAGCCAGGTCGACGAGGTGAGTGTTATGAAGGTTGTGAGCTCTAAATTTTGGATTTGGAATGAATTTAAAAGAGGAAAACGAAGGGAACTGACACTCGGAAAATTCAGTTGTTGCACTTGGGCTTGATGACCTGTTTTGTTGCCCCCAAAATGTGTGGCAGTGAAAGAGAATCGGATTTATCCAACCCTAATTTCTCAGTTCTCGTTCAATGGTTGGGTTATACTTGTTTTGTTTGGACTCTAGAACTCCCTTCACAATGTGTTACCTCTTTATCCCATAGATTTTCTAGCTTAACGCTGTAATTCTAATTCGCATCTCGTCTGAATATCTGACTATTATACTCGAGGAGGAGTATTCTGACATGTATTTTGTGGCAGATTCTTGTCATGGAAGTGAATGTCTTCAGTATCATTTGATACAAATCTAAAGGATCAATTTGATTTCATCTCCATCTGTGGGTGGTTTTTGATGATCCATCCAACGGGCATGTTTTTCTGCAATCTGTTTCCAGTTTTGATCGCTATAACTTATGAGCTGTCTGGTTTAGACCAAATCTTATGTCGGCATTAATCTGTTTGCTACATCCTTTTGCATCTCTTTTAAATGGACTCAACATATAAGGATCTCACTTGAGTTGTTTATTAGGATGCTAATATGCCTGAGGACCCTCCCCAACAAGAGTATTTTCATGGTATCCTAATCCCAATAGAGGTATTGCCTTCTTTTCCCTTCCTTTCTGTAAGGCCTTCCTCCTCCCTCGTCCTTGTCGTTGTTCTGATGGCTTTATGGCTTTATCGGCTTCAATGAAAATCAATGTGAGGTGATTATTATGTAATAAATCAATGTGAGGTGATTATCATGTAATTAATTAGGAGGCGTAATCCATGCCAAGGAAATGCAGAATAATATCCTTTTAGGCTCTACATATATCCCTATGGATCTCACTTGAGTTGTTTATTAGGTTGCTAATATGCGTGATGAGGACTCTCCCCGACGAGAACAAGAGTATTTCGGTGGTTACCCAATAGAGGTATTGCCTTCTTTTCCCTTCCATGCATCTATTCCATTATTGAGTTTATGGGCTTCAACCAAATCCTCCACGCATTTATTGCCAAGGAAATGCAGAACAATATACTTTTGAGCAGCAAAGACCACTTCATCAACTCACTTACGTTGTTGCATTTTTAGTTAGGAGTATTTTTAGGAGTCGATGACTTTTATGGAGTTGCCCTAGTCGCCATCTTGAATTGCAGTTTTTGGATGGTCTAGATATACAAAGCATTATTTCTCTACTTTACTTTAGTTTGCCCTCTTTAAATTCCATTACTTTTCTCTTCTCTAGTATTTTCCCCTGATAATGCATTGGAGAAAGCGTTCATCTGAGAAAATTAGAGAGAGACGCAGGGCAGCATCATTGGTAAGATTTATTGCTTTGGATCTCATTGAAAATATTGTGAGTGCTTCTTGCATGTGGTATAGTGGACCATCAGAGAGAAGTCATTACACTTCGCGAAATTTCTGGTTTTCTGCATTAGGAGATGAAGTATGGTGAGGAGGCATTGGACCATTTTTACCAAGAAATGAGCAAGGAAGTGGAGACAATTCTTCATGAGGGAGACCCGTGAGTATTCTCTCTATTTTGCGTGGAATTGATCTATCCTCTGTGGAGGATGACACCTGAGTCAAGACCTAGTTGCTTTCAATTTTTCATTCTGCAGTTTTGATTACTTTAACATCCGGTTGTGGTTGTAGGAGGCTACCTGAGAAACTCTCCAAGAGGGTGGTGGTCACATGCCTGCCCCAGGACTGCAGGGACCACCACTGCACGTACGTGTACGTGCTCCGGAGGAGGAGGAAACAGGGGTCTGGAGCGAGTGCTACAAAGAGTGCTGCAAAGGTTCAAGTTCTAAAATTTGGATTTGGAACGAATTCTGAAGATTGTTTGGGAGAAGGAAAATGAAGGGAAAAGGAAATGAGACTTGGAAAATTGAGTTACTTGCATTTGGGCTTGATGATCTGTTTGGTTGCCCACAAAATGTGGCAGTGAAAGAGAATCGACCATAGTTTATTGTCAGATTATGTTTAATGTTCGTGCCCTAAATGTAATAAGATGGCTTTGGTTGCAGGAATCATGTAGAGAACTAGAAGTAGAGCTTGCTATGACTTACTGGCCGAAAGCGAAGGTGTTTCTCTCTTCATGCTAATTTAAGATGGTTTGTAGGGTTTCGCTTGCACTGTGCATTGTTCTATGCTTCAGAACGACCTTGATTGCGGTTCCTGTTTTGAGTGCAGGAGGCAGATGCTCATTGGCCTAGTGATCACTTTCCATTTGAAGTGGATAGGATACCACATAAATGGAAGGTGTGTCTTATATGAATGTTGGGCTTGTTTCTTTACAAAAACTTATCTCACAAGCAAAAAGTTTGGTGATCACAAGCATTGAGTGGACCACGATGGTTTTCAATAGGTCGTGTGGTGCTTGTTTTGTTTCTTGTTTTGTTTGGCCTTCACAATATCCGACCTTTTTATCCCATAGATTTTATCGCTTAACACTCTAATTCTAATTCACATCTTGTGGGTTTTCCTTATGAAGAAGCACCAAAATCGAGTAGAGTGCTCAGGGAGGAGTATTTTGACATATTTTGTGGCAAATTTTTTTCACGGGAGAGGATGTCTTCAGTGTACATCACATGCTCTTTTGATCGGTATCATTTGATACAAATCTAAAGGATCAATTTGATTTCATCTCCATCCCTAGGTGATTTCTAATGGTCAATCCAACAGGTATCCTTTACCATCCGTCACGAGCTTGGCATGTTGTTCTGCAATCTGTTTCCAACTTTGATCACTATAACCCATGAGGTGTCCTGTTTAAGACCAAATTTTATGTCAACATTAGTCCGTCTGCTAGATCCTTTTGTATCTCCTTTAACTGGACTGTTATTTATTAGGTTGTTAATTTGTATCTCAAGATAAATCCTTTTGGATCTCACTTCTTTTATTTATTAGGTTGTTAATAAGTTTGAGTTCTCGAGCCAAGATGAAGATGTATTTCGTGTAGCCAAAGAAGAAGCAAGGAAGTACCCTGGCTGGTTGATTGCCCAGAACAAGTAGTGCCTTCTTTTCCCTTCCTCCTTTTAAGGTGTTCTGTTGCTGTTTTAAGTGATAGCTGTAGAGACCGTCTAGACCATCAGCATCACTGACTCATAAATCAATGTGAGAGATGCTTATTATGTAATAGTTAGGGGTAATTCATTTTCCATACATTCATTTCCAAAGAAATGTAGAACAATGCCCTTTTGAGCAGCACAGCATGAGCACTTCATTTTGGAGGCCAACTACGTGATTTCCCACACTAGAGGAAGGCCAAGAATCCGAAAGCCAATTTAACTCACACATATATTTCTCGCTTCTGTTAATACTGTTTTTTTTTTTTTTTTTTCCTTTTTTGGGGTACTGGCTGATTGTCCCCTGCAAGTGTTGCCTTCTTTTCCCTTCCTTCCCTAAGGTGTTCTTATCTTCTAAGTGATGGCTGTAGAGAGCGTCTAAGAAATCAATGTGAGAGGTGCTTATTATGTAATTCATTCTCCATGTATATTTATGAGGAAATGCAGCACAGTATCCAGCGGAGACAACTTCATTCTCCATGAAGAAATCAAGGCGAAGGATGTTGATTTCCTAGGCTAGAGGAGCTAGAGGATGGCTGAGAGTCCAAAAGTCAATGTTGTTGATCGACTTCTATGGACATTGTGAATCTTCATAGATGATTACCATATTTGACTTGAATTGTAGTTTCTTTTAGATGCTCCGTATATACAAAGCATTATTTATGGGTTTACCTTAAATTCCATTGCTTCCCTCTATGACTTTGCTCTTCCACTGCCACAGGTTAGCCGGCAAGGACATGGGCAAGGACACGAGCAATGCAACTCTGGGAAAAGTCTAAGTTAATTGTTGGTAAGAATTATTGCATTAGATCTCATTGAAAAATATTGTGAGTGCTTCTTGCATGTGGTATGGTGGACTATTAGTTTGAATAATTGGTGGTCTATAAATCCTTAATCGTGTCATGATCTTTTCTTTTTTTCTTTTTCTGCATGTGATGTTTATGTTATAACTTGTTTTGTTGCTTTTGTTAGGGAGCGGATTAATGCTTTGGGTGGCCATCCCATCGGGTTTCTACTTTAGATGGAAGAAATGAAATGGGAAAAATTCTGTTGGATAACCTTTGTTGGATAACCTTTGTGACGATGTAATTTACATGGATGGAAATTGTGCATGATCAATCTTATTTAGTGACTTCTATCCTTGGCATGGCATGTAATTTTCGTAACAAGATTCTGGTATTCAAGGTAGATTGTCAGGTGTCAGTCAGGAGTAGGTGGATATATTCTTATAATTCAGTTGGCAGTACTTGTTTTCTGATCTGGACGTGGGAGGTGGTGTTCCTGGAGTGGATGCTTGTGCTGCTACGGATTGACTGAGATGGGAAAAGATTAGGAAGGTAGAAATTATGGGAGGATTCTCGTTGAAGTTTAAAATTAGAACAATTGGTATTCAAAGGAGTATTGCCAAGGTTAGGGATAGTGACTAGACTTGTTGAATGGACGCGCAAGGTAGGCATAATGAGGACTGCAAGATGGTGTGTAGTGGTGGGTGCCCGTTGCGGCATGGTGGATCAATACTAGTGGATCGATCATGGCCTGTCGGCTTGTTAGGACCTCTTGAGCTCACTGGGTCTGAACCTAAGCAAGCAATTTCATTCTTTGGGTCGCTCATCCTTAGAGCTCATCCTTAAACCTATATTATGAGAAAAGTACTCTCTTTCATTGAGGTTTATTGGACTGCACAGCTTGTTCGTCAATTGCATCTCTCATGAAATCCAACTTCTAGTTAGGTTTGCTTCTAATTTAGAACAGTCCACTTCAAATGTGTGACTTTTTTAAGAAACGTGAATCAAAACACCCTAACATCAAATCCAAAATTTAAATTAAGTTTGATGAACATCAAGACACCATGTCAATCTGATTTAGTACCCATGGTATTTCTTGTTTTAATTGACATTCCTATTTTAAACTTGTAATGTGATGTATCCTCATCTGCTTAAAACATGCCATGGTAATCTAGCTATATAATTTGCCAAGATGAGATTAAGTCATTTTTCGCGAAATAATTCATATGCTTTAGTTCTCTCATAAATGCGGCTATAATGTCCAAGGATTACAACTTCTTAGTCCTCATATACAATTAAATTGCACATGAAACCTCCTCTCCGTCATAAGGCATAGACGAGCACTTTGGCTAGAGTGCTATCAAGCCCTTTAAGTAAATTTCACCATTTTTTTAAGGAAAAAAAAAAAAGAAAAGCTTGCGACTTCATTTGCGACTTCTGCTTGTAATCGTAGCTTGTCACCATCTTTGGGGCGGTATAATAGAACCACTTTGTTCCAAATCATGGCAAAATACTCAACAAGGAGCAAGACTCGAAACCAAATAAAACAAAAACAATAGATACTTGAAACAAGATTTGTGAGCAAACTACTCCAACCTACACTTCGCAGCAAGAATGTCTTCTTGGCCGTTCAGGATCAAGAGCATGGGAAAAGACAATAAGATTTTCTTTTCTCTTTCTTTTTTCAATCAAAGAAAGGTCAATGCAATTGAATGATCTATAATTTAAATTCCACAATAGTGGAAAAATTCCACAATGCTAGATCTAGTGCCCAAAACCTCCTCCTTTTCTTCTTCTTCTTCTTATCTTATCTTTTTTTTTTGTATTAAATCTTCAAACCCAATAATTAAACTCAAAATAGGATGAAAAAAGGGACAAAGGGATTATATTTATCGTGTTGCTTAATGGAAGGAGAAATCGTTTATTGAAAGGATGGGTTCACAGCATGGCTCCCCCATCAACACCCTGGCTAGTGCCTTCACCTCATCACCGCATCTCTATCCCACCCAAAAGAAAAGAAAGATAAAACTTTGAAGAAATCACCGTTGAAAAATTGATAATTCAAAAATACTAGGCCTTCGGTATGTGTAACAATCATCATTGATGATAAGTCTTGCTGAGATATGCCAAGGTAATATTGACTATTGAATTTACATGACAAGCCCATGTAAACATCAGAAGCAAAATCACAACAAAAGACGACTTATGCCAAAATTACTTCATTGGAATGGCCTAAGTTGACAAGAGGAGCAGAGTATTTAAGAACATTTTCTTACTCTCTTTTTTCGGTGTTTTGAACGAAAAAGGAGGTTAAATGCTCCCTCCTAACTCAACAATTCAGCATTATCATCTTCTGTTCATATTAACCTCCATGTCAAAACATCCGAAAAAGAAAATAACATTCTCCTCAAATCCTTGACAACTTGATAGTGTTGAGTAGGTCACTCCCAATTGGAGAGGCCAATGCAATTATGTATATCTGCAGTAGAATATGTATAGTAGTGAGTGTGTAAAAGAAAAAGAAAAAAAGGGAGAAAAAGAAAAACAATATATCAAAAGAGATGGGGGGAGATAAATCAACGTGATTTTTCACATCTAGAAAATCAAGGGAAATTGGAAAAGAAATCAAAGTGATATTCTCATATATACAAAATCACGAGAGATTATGAGATAAATCTACGTGATTTTGTATTGTATAATTCCTATTTGGGATTGTATTTGCTCCTATGAATAGGAGTCCTCCTCAGCGGAGAAGAGGTTACATAAAAGCAAGAATATTAGAGTAGCGTAGCGGAAGAAACAGTTTTCTTCTTCCAAGAAAGAGAGTTATCTTTGAGTGAGTTATCCAGTTTATGAGAGGTTCAGATCCACAAATTGAAGACAGAGATCCACCTTTTGGTGAAGTTGTATCCCATTATTTATCATAGTGGAAGTTTGAAGTGGACTACGGTCCCGTGGTTTTTCCCTTTGCCTTGGAGGGTTTTCCACGTTAAAATTCCGGTGTTATTTATTACTCATCCTTACTGCTTTCAGTTAGTATTTTATCCTATTTAATTTTCACAGAAATAGTATCGGGAAAAATTTTATGGGCGTTCTCCACAAATATATTTTTCCCAACAAGTGGTATCAGAGTGAGGTTGCTCTATTTATTATTTTTCTGTGCAGAATTAAATGGAGGAAAATTTTGGCAACATGATAAAATTGACTGCATTCAATTATGCAATCTGGAAACCAAAGATGGAGAATCTGCTATACATTAAAGATCTTTGGAGGCCAATTGTGATACCGACGGAGGTATAAGTACTAGCATCCGAGGAGTCAGATCCTGTAATGGAAGCCAAATTGGCATAATCTTCTGGTGGCAAACCAATGACAATGCGATAGCAAATGGATGGTGCTCAATCGGAAGTGTGCCGCTCAAATCTGACAATGGATTGATAAGAGTATTTTTCAAAATTTTGATAATGAACATGATGCTGGTGTTCTTTGGCAAAAATTAGAGAAGATGTACGCAAGAACAACGGCGCAGAATAAAGCAAATCACATGCGGCGGCTCGTGAATCTGAAATACAAAGACGGGAGCAGTGTCTCGGAACACTTGAGCGAGTTCCAAGGTATAGTAGACCAACTTAATTCTATGAAGATGACATTAGATGATGAATTGCAGGCATTACTGCTGCTTAGCTCTTTGCCAAATAGTTGGGACACACTTGTTGTGTCAGTCAGCAACTCGGCTCCTGATGGCAAGCTTACCATGGACGTGGTAAAAGATAGAATGTTGAATGAAGAATCTTGGCGAAAAGAGAGTGGAGTCAACCCTGCATCCGAGACTCTTGTCATTAATCGACAAGAAAATCAAGAACAGAGAGGGAGAAGCAAAAGCCAAAACTTCCGGAATCAGCAACGAGGAAGGTCCCAATCCAACTTCAGACGAGACAAGAAGTGCCATCATTGTGGTAAACTGGGACACTTCATCCGAGAATGCAAAAAGCTAAAGGCGGAAAAATCAAAAAGTCATAACATCAACAAAGCTAATGAGAACTAGACGAATGACACTGCAAATATTGCGGATGAGGTGATCATTATTCAAAGTGATGATTCCATTAATCTTGCATCCCAAGATTTGACATGGGTAGTTGATTCTGGCGCATCCTACCACGTCACGGCTCGTCAAGATCTTTTTACTTCTTACACCATTGGTGATTTTGGACTCGTAAAGATGGGAAACGAAGGTACGTCCAAATTATTGGTATGTGTAATATTTATTTGGAGACTAATGTTGGATGTAGGCTACTACTCAAAGATGTGAGACATGTTCCGGACATACGCCACAATCTTATATCTGCCGGCAAGCTTGATGACGAAGGCTACATCAATTTCTTTAGTGATGGAAAATGGAAGCTCAGCAAAGGTAATTTGGTGATAGCCAAAGGAGAAAAGTCTAACTCTCTCTATATCACACAATTCAAGCCGTGTAGAGGAGAGGTGAATGTAACCGGAAAAGGAGTCACCACCGAGTTTTGGCATAAGCGACTCGGACACATGAGTGAGAAAGGACTTAAGATTCTCACTAGGAAGCAACTTCTACCCGGAATAAAAGGTACTGCATTATGAGAAAACAACATAGAGTAGCATTTCACAATTCCCCACCATCTAGAAAAGTTGAAATTTTAGATCTGATACATACTTGATGTATGCACAATGCAAACTAGGACACTTGGAGGTGCGCTTTATTTTGTAACATTTATTGATGCCCACTCTAGAAAGGTGTGGGCATTTGCTTTGAAAACTAAAGATCAAGTGCAGGAAATGTTCAAGCAATTTCATATGAAGGTTGAAAGAGAAACAGGCAAGCGATTGAAGTGTGTACGCTCTGACAACGGTGGTGAATACCGAGGACCTTTTGAAGATTATTGCAAAAACCTTGGGATCAAACTAGAAAGATCCGTACCAAAAACACCTCAACACAACGGTGTCGCAGAGCGGATAAATAGAACCATATGTGAAAGAATCAGATGTATGCTCTCCAACGCAAGGCTGCCAAACCACTTTTGGGGTGAGGCAATGAGAATTGCGGTTGATTTAATCAACCTATCACCTTCAACTCCACTTAACGGTGATGTACCTCAAAGTGTCGGACCGGTAAGGATATTTCTTATGGCCACTTGAAGGTGTTCGGCTGTAGAGCATTTGTTCACATTCCAAGGGATGAGAGATCAAAGCTTGATGGAAAATCAAAGCAATGTATTTTTTTTTGGGGTACGCACATGAAGAATTCGGCTACAAACTTTGGGATCCCATTAACCAGAAAATAGTTAGAAGCAGGGACGTGGTATTTCTTGAAGATCAGACAATCGAGGACTTTGAGAAGCACGAGAAATCTCCATCAACAGACGAATACCCAGTTGATCTTGGCCCAGTCGCTCCTCCTATCAACAAGCAAGTTAAATCTAGGATTGAAGGTATGACTACTTCAACTGAACTTGAACCTGAACCAATTGTTGAACAGGTCCCATATGAACCTCAATTGAGGAGATCAACTCGTGAACGACAATCTAGTCGTAGATATTCTCCCAATGAGTACATGATGCTCACTGACGGGGGAGAACCAGAGAATTACCAAGAAGCTTTATTCCACGAGCACAAAGAGGAGTGGTTAAAAGCTATGCAGGAGGAGATGAAATCCTTAGACGAAAATCATACTTATGATTTAGTCAACTTGCCACAGGGAAGAAAAGCTCTCAAAAACAAGTGGGTGTTCAAACTAAAGACTGAAGAAGGTAACTCACAGCCACGATACAAAGCAAGGTTGGTTGTGAAGGGATTCGCTCAGAAGAAAGATATCGACTTCGATGAGATATTTTCTCCTGTAGTTAAAATGTCCTCTATCCGAGTTATCCTTGGCTTGGCAACAAGCTTGAACTTGGAGATCGAGCAACTTGACGTGAAGACCGCATTTTTACATGGAGATCTAAATGAGGAGATCTACATGGATCAGCCATAAGGTTTCAAAATCAAAGGCAAAGAAAATCTTGTGTGTAAATTGAGGAAGAGTCTTTATGGGCTCAAGCAGGCACCAAGACAGTGGTACATAAAATTCGATTCCTTCATGGAAGAAAATGGGTTCAACAAAACCACCGCTGATCACTGCATTTTCGTCAAGAAATTTACTTGATGGTAATTTCCTCATTCTTTTGCTTTACGTTGATGACATGCTGATTGTTGGTCAGGATAAAAGCAAGATCAACAACTTAAAGAAGGAATTGAGCAAGTGCTTTGCGATGAAGGATTTGGGACTTGCAAAACAAATTCTTGGGATGGAAATCTTGCGAGACAGACAGAATCGTAAACTCTGGCTATCTCAAGAACGGTATGTTAATAAAGTTCTTGAAAGATTTAATATGAATAAATTCAAAGCAGTTTGTTCTCCACTTGCAAATCATTTTAAACTCAGCTTAGATCAATGCCCAAAAAGTGAGACAGAAAAGAAGGAAATGGAAAAAGTCCCTTATGCATCGGCGGTTGGCAGTCTAATGTACGCGATGGTATGTACGAGGCCTGATATCGCGTATGCAGTTGGTGTGGTAAGTATATTTCTATCTAATCCTGGTAAGGAACATTAGGCAGCAGTCAAATGGATATTCAGGTATCTTCGTGGTACATCTAATAATTGCATATGTTTGGGTGATAGTAAAACTGTGTTAGAAGGTTTTTCGGATTCAGACATGGCAGGAGACGTGGACTCAAGAAAGTCTACATCGGGATATCTAATGACTTTTGCAGGGGGAGTAGTTTCATGGCAATCTCGACTACAAAAATGTGTTGCCCTATCTACTGCTGAAGCGGAGTATATTGTGATAACGGAAGCATGTAAAGAACTCTTGTGGATGAAGAAGTTTCTATAAGAAGTGGGCCACAACCAAGAGGAGTATATCTTGTATTCAGATAGTCAAAGCGCAATACACCTCAGCAAAAATGCAACTTTCCACTCTAGATCCAAACACATTGATGTCAGATATCATTGGATATGTGTTGGAAGAAAAAGCCCTACAGCTAAAGAAGATACACACTGACAACAATGGCTCAGATATGATGATAAAATCTCTATTGCAAGCCTGTCGAACTTTTGCAGGTTTGACGCCTTCTCCAACTTGCTCGTGAGGGGGAGATTTGTTGAGTAGGTCACTCCCAATTGGAGAGGCCAATGCAATTATGTATATCTGCAGTAGAATATGTATAGTAGTGAGCGTGCAAAAAAAAAAAAGGGAGAAAAAGAAAAAAAAATATCAAAAGAGATGGGGAAATAAATCAATGTGATTTTCCACATCTAGAAAATCAAGGGAAATTGGAAAAGAAATCAAAGTGATATTCACATATATACAAAATCATGAGAGATTAGGAGATAAATCTACGTGATTTTGTATCGTATAATTCCTATTTGGGATTGTATTTGCTCCTATGAATAGGAGTCCTCCTCAGCGGAGAAGAGGTTACACAAAAGCAAGAATATCAGAGCAGCGTAGCGGAAGAAACAATTTTCTTCTTCCAAGAGAGAGAGTTATCACCAGTTTGTGAGAGGTTCACATCCACAAATTGAAGACAGAAAGATCCACCTTTTGGTGAAGTTGTATCCCATTATTTATCATAGTGGAAGTTTGAAGTGGACAACGGTCCCGTGATTTTTCCCTTCGCCTTGGAGGGTTTTCCACGTTAAAATTCCGGTGTTATTTATTACTCATCTTTACTGCTTTCAGTTAGGATTTTATCCTTTTTTAATTTTCATAGAAATAGTATCGGGAAAAATTTTATGGGCGTTCTCCACAAATATATTTTTCCCAACAGATAGTAATCATCAAAACATATTTTCTAATCGTAACAATTTGATTGTAAGTAGTTATTAAAGCTATGAAACACATAAGAAAAGGAGCAGCATAGAAATATGTATTTTTGTACGTATGTAACGTTATGGTCTTTCAGAAGAAGACGACGAATAAAAAGGGGATGAGAGGAAGACGATCTCCACTAAAAACAGAAAAAGAAAAGACAATTACATCAGTATGGAAAGCGAAACCACACCCTCATGGCCCTCAATAGAATCAATGGAGACGATCATGTTAATATGAAAAGCAAAAACTTTCGAAAAATTGACAGCCAATGGCACGCCTTCACCTCGCCTGAACCCGGTTCGTGAATCGCCTGGCTTGGCCTGGCCACTCGTCCAACTCCACGCGGCTCACTCTCTTCACCCATGTTAAGAATCCAAACCCCAATGTGGAGAGCCCGAGAGAGAGCTCTGTTGGAGTCGATGACGGGAGCGAGGACGAGGGCGAGAGATTCGGTTGCAGGAGGACGCTAGCCGGAACGAGACATGGGTGTCGGGTGAGTGTTTGGGAAAACTTTTCCTCTAAATTTTTTTGGAGAATTTGTGACGATGCAATTGTATTTCCAAAGGCTTTTTTAAGGTTTTATTTGATTTGGCTTTTAGGGAAAAACTTTGGAAATGTGTGAAAATAAACGGAGTTTTTGAAATTGATAAATTATTATTTAAAAATTCACTTGAAAAAATTTTGATTTAAATAGTGTTTAGAAAAATCATAATGTAACTAACTTTTATTCATTTTCTTTTTTTTTTTAAATCTTAAAACTAGTGAAGGGTTAGCAGTTGGCAACCTTGCAAACAAGACTGGTGGGTGCTAAACTACCTCGCTCTTAGCTAGATTTGGCTTTTCGAGCCGGCCTCATGCAACTATTAAGAAGGTTCACTAGTGAAGATGAATGGTTCCTTCTATGAGGCCAAAATAGAAAAATTAAAAAAATTGATGAGAATGGTTTTGGGTGAAAAAATTATTGAAGGGGTAGAGAAGTGATTCCAAAGAAAGTTTGAACTCGCTCGCCTCAATTGAGGAAGGTTCACTAGTGAAGATGAACAGTTCCTCCTATGAGGCCAAAATAGGAAAAAGAAATTGATGAGGATGGTTTTGGGTGAAAAGAATTAATTCAAGGGGCTTTGGCCCAAAGCCTTGTAGAGTAGTGGTTTAGAAGAAGAGGAAGAAGAAAAAAGAAAAGTAAAAATAAAAATTATATTCTGAAAAAATAAAAATAAAAATTAATTAAAAATTTAATTTTTAAAAAATAAAAATAAATTAAAATTCGATTTTTTTAAAATAATTATTTTAAAATTATAAAAATTATTCATTAAATGGGTCGATTTGGGTCGGACCATTTATGACCCGACCCAAACCCGACCCGATCCACCCGTTTAATGGGTCTACTGTTGCGGCTGTCTATGAAACACGTTCCAATTCCAGAGACAGTGGACGGTGCGTACTCCGTCGCTTTCTCCGAGCTCCATCCGTTGGGGTTCTCGTCGCTCGATCGGGCAGAAGGATCGCCGGAATTTCTTCGCCTTCGCGTTCCTGGGTTCGCGAGAGTGTAGCATACGTACCAGTAGAGATATCGTCTTTGCGAGGATGAGCATCGTGTCGAAGGAATCGATCGAGGTGATGTGGTGTTTGAATAACTCGGAACCGATGGATTGTCGTTTTTCTTGCGGGAACTTATCTTCTTGCGGATTGTGGCAGACTGTAGGCATGTGAGCATAATAAATGAGTAGCTGCTATAAGTACGAGGAATGCCGATTTTCGTAATTTCCCTTTTCCCTCAGAGATACTCTAAAAGTGGGAGAATCGGCGCCTGTCGCTTTGTTGTCTTGTTAGCAAGAGATCTGTGCTTTACGATATGGCTAGAATTTTATGGACTAGAGATCTCTCTGCACGAATCGAGGATTTGATCGGGGCGCACTAAATTACATAGAGATTCAAGAATTTTAAAAAGAAGAAAGATGTTTGCAAATACAGAAAAGAATTTTTCGAATAAAATTTCACATGTGTGTCCGAGGACTGCACGCACGTGTACGTGTACTTGCTCGAGAGGAAATGCAGGTCTCGAGTGAGTGCTGCAAAGGCTCAAGGGTACGAGAGGAAACATAGGTCTCGAGTGAGGGCTGCAAAGGTTCGAGTTCTAAAATTTGGATTTGGAAACGAATTCTGACGATTGTTTGGGAGAAGAAAAATGAAGGGAAAAGGAAATGAGACTTGGAAAATTGAATTACTTGCAATTGGGCTTGATGATCTGTTTGGTTGCCCACGAAATGTGGCAGCGAAAGAGAATCGGATTCATCAACCATAGTTTGTCAGATTATGTTTAATGTTTGTGCTGTAAATGAAATAAGATGGCTTTGGTTGCAGGAATCATGTAGAGAACTAGAAGTATGGTTTGCTTTGACTTCCGCGGTGGGACGAAAGGTGTTTATCTGTTCATGCTAATTTAATATGGATCATGTTGTGGGGGTTTCGCTTGCACTGTGCATTGTTCTATGCTTCAGAGGTCCTTGATTGTGGTTCCTGTTTGAGTGCAGACGATATCTTTTCGTTCGCCTTCTGATAAGTTTCCGTTTGAAGCGGCTGAGCTAGCGCATAAATGGAAGGTGTGTCTTATATGAATGTTGGGCTTGTTTCTTTACAAAAATTTATCTCACAAACCTTCATGGGAGGCTTCATTGGCTCTGGGTTCTCCCCAAGCAAAAAGTTTGGTGATCACAAGCATTGAGTGGCCGATGACAGTTTTCAATAGGTCGTTTGGTACTTGTTTTGTTTTTCGACTCTAGAACCGCCTTCACAATATCCTACCTCTTTATCCCATAGATTTTCTAGCTTAACACTGTAATTCTAATTCACATCTTGTGGGTTTTTCTTCTGAAGAAGCACCGGAATATCGAGTATTATACTCAGGGAGAAGAGAATTTTGACATATATTTTGTGGCAAATTTTTTTCATGGGAGAGGATGTCTTCAGTGTACATCACATGCTCTTTTGATCAGTATCATTTGATACAAATCTAAAGGATCAATTTGATTTCATCTCCATCTGTGAGTGGTTTCTAATGGTCAATCCAACTGGTTACATGCCAAGGCATGTTGTTCTGCAATCTGTTTCCAACTTTGATCGCTATAACCCATGAGGTGTCCTGTTTAAGACCAAATTTTATGTCAGCTACGTCCTTTTGTATCTCCTTTAACTGGACTCAACATATATCCTTTTGGATCTCACTTCTGTTATTTATTAGGTTGTTAATAAGTTTGAGTTCCCTGGCGGAGTTTTATTTGATGTAATGCATGAAGAAGCGACGAAGTACGCTCGCTGGCTGATTGCCCAGAACAAGTATTGCCTTCTTTTCCCTTCCTCCTTTAAGGTGTTCTGTTGCTGTTTTAAGTGAAAGCTGTAGAGACCGTCTATGATACATTCTGGTTTATCGGCATTAATGATTGATACTCATAAATCAATGTGAGAGATGCTTATTGTGTAATAGTTAGGGGTAATTCATTCTCCATGCATTCATTTCCAAGGAAATGTAGAACAATGCCCTTTTGAGCAGCACAGCATGAGCGCTTCATTCTGGAGGCCAACTATGTTGATTTCCCACACTAGAGGAAGGCCAAGAATCCGAACACATATCTTTCTTGATCTCGCTTTAGTTAATATTTTTTTTTTTTGGGGGTACTGGCTGATTGCCCGCTGCAAGTGTTGCCTTCTTTTCCCTTCCTTCCCTAAGGTGTTCTATCTTCTAAGTGATGGCTGTAGAGAGCATCTAAGAAATCAACGTGAGAGGTGCTTATTATGTAATAGTTAAGGGTGTAATTCATTCTCCATGCATATTTCTGTGGAAATGCAGCACAGTATCCTTTTGAGCAGCGGAGACAACTTCATTCTGAAGACGAACGATGTTGATTTCCTATGCTAGAGGAGCTAGAGGATGGCTGAGAATCCAAAAGTCAATTCAACTCACTTATGTTGTTGATCGACTTATATGGACATTGTGAATCTTCATAGATGATTACCATATTTGACTTCGATCCAGATTACCCTTAAGTCGCGATCTTGAATTGCGGTTTCTTAGATGCTCCGTATATACAAAGCATTATTTATGGGTTTACTTTAGTTGGTGCTTTTTAAATTCCATTGCTTCCCTCTTCTCTAGCATGACTTTGCTCTTCGACTGCCACAGGTTAGCCTGCAAGGACATGGGCAAGGACGTGAGCAATGCAACTCTGGGAAAAGTCTAAGTTAATTGTTGCATCAGTTTTGCATGCAAAGGTAAGAATTATTGCATTAGATCTCATTGAAAAATATTACGAGTGCTTCTTGCATGTGGTATGGTGGACCATCAGAGAGGTCATTCCATGTGGCACGTGGCACCTGTCCGTTAGTTTGAATAATTGATGGTTTATAAATCCTTAATCGTGTCATGATCTTTTCTTTTTCTGCATGTGATGTTTATGTTATAACTTGTTTTGTTGCTTTTGTTAGGGAGCAGATCGTCTGGAAGTTCCTTTGAAAAAACTGGCGTTTCTACTGTTAGAATGTTAGAATGCTGTCGTCTTTGTCTCTTTGGGTGTCGCGGTTGCTAGGGTGGCCATCCCATCCGGTCTCTACTTTGGATGGAAGAAATAAAATGTGAAACAATTCTGTTGGATAACCTTTGTGACGACGTAATTTACATGGATGCAGCACCATGGAAATTTGCACCATGGAAATTGCTCAAGATCAATCTTATTTAGTGACACTTTTATTCATGGCGTGGCATGTAATTTTGGCAACAAGCTTATGGTATTCTAGGTAGATTGTCACGTGTCACATCCGAGCAGGTGTATATATTCTTATAATTCGGTTGGCAATACTTGTTTTTTGATCTGGACGTGGGAGGTGGTGTTCCTGGAGTGGATGCTTGTGCTGCTGCGGAACTAATTGAATGAGATGGGAAAAGATTAGGAAGGTAGAAATTATGGGAGGATTCTCGTTGAAGTTTAAAATTAGAACAAGTGGTATTCAAAGGAGGATTGCCAAGGTTAGGGATAGTGACTAGACTTGTTGAATGGACGGGCAAGGTAGGGATAATAAGGAATGCAGGACGGTGTGTAGTAGCGCCTGTGTAGTGGTGGGCGCCTGTTGCGGCATGGTGGGTGGATCAATACTAGTGGATCGATTGTGGCGTCTCTTGAGCTCACCGGGTCTGAAGCTAAGCATGCAATTTCATTATTGGTTCACTCATACCTAAACCACCAATATTGGAAGAAAATTACGCTCTTTCAACTTCTAGTTAGGTTTGCTTCCAACTTAGAACAGCCTCCTACTTCAAATGCCGGGCTTCAAATGCCGCTGGACTTATTTAAGGAATTTGAATCAAAAGGCCTTAACAGCAAATCCAAAATTTAAATTAAGTATGATAAACATCAGAACGCCATGTCTCTTTGATTGTCTTTCCTATTTTAAACTTATTATGTAATCTATCTTCATCAGATTAAAATGTGCCAAGGTAATCTACCTATATAATATACCTAGATGAGGTTTAGTCCTTTTTGGGTGAAGCATGCCAAGGTAATCTATCTATATAATCTTTCTAGATGAGGTTCAATGAAACGTATGATTTAGTTCTCTTATAAATTTGGCTAAAATTTCCAAGGATTACAACTTCCTAGCCCTCATATACAATTAAAATGCGCATGAAACCTCCTCTCGGTCATAATGCATAGACCAGCACATCGGCTAAAGTGTTCACGTGCCCATCCTTTACACTTCGCCATTTTTTAGGCAAAAAAACAAAGCTTTCCACTGCGATTGTGCCATTTCAAGTGATCATTGAATTTCTTCTTTTGAAATTGCTTCAACTATTGTTCCTCTCAAATGGGAACAAAATGCAAGGGCCTCAATATGTGTAATGATGAGATCTTTGACTACGATAATTCTTGCTAAGATCCTCTAAAGTAATATTGATTTAACATCGCAAGTCCGCAAGTCCATCTCAACGCAGAAGCAGAATCACAATAAACCCATCTCAAAAGCAAAATCACAAGAGAAAACTACTTAGCCTCAATTGACAAACAGAGCATTTAAGCATATCTTCTTCTTCTTCTTTTTCCGGTGTTTTGAATGATAAAAGAGGTTAACGATTCAACGATTCAGCATTATTATCTTCATTATCTCTTTGTCAAAATATCAAAGAAAACAGAATTTTCCTCAAATCCTGGACAAAGTTAGATCAATTTTTCTAATTGTGACAATTAGCATTTAAGGCTTTGCCTCTGATCATCATCCAAAAATCCTAACTTAAAATTATTATTAATATAATATGCAAAATAAGCCCTTTGAAGCTACTAAAACTTCTTTGAACTACTCACGAGTATTAAAAATAACAGAAGCAGGACATTGAATATACATTAACGAAAGATAATGTAACCAATACATCAATAGCTCTAACAACATTAATATGGAAGAAACTATCTACAAAAGATATTCATAAAGTAGAGACAAAAAAAGAAGAAAAAAAAGAAGAAGCTAACGCCAAGTTAACCTATGAACAAGGAAAAATTTATTTAATTTCTTAATAATTTCCTTTGAAAATTCTAGAGTCACGTTAGGTAACCATGGAAAAATAGACAGAAATCCCTTAGGATCACATTCATCCCTGGTCAGGTTGAATTCATTTCTTGAGTCGAAATCTTTGTGGCTTCAATCCTATAGTATTCATTCAAAAAAGCCATTACAAGCTTAATCGGGAACCGAGTTGATCTCCCATAAGCGATTCAACACTCATTGCCATTCAGACGGAAGATTGTTGATCAAGAACCACACCATCTCAAAAGCTAGCGTGGGATAACCTTCAAAATCACTTGTCCTATCTTCTTATGGATCTCGAGAACATGTTCAATTATATCACCACTACTATTATCCTTGCAAATCTTGCCTATTATCTTTTTAAATGTGCGCAGAGCATAACCACTTCATTTTAAAGGCCAACCTTGTCGATTTCCTACACTAGAGGAAGGCTAAGAATCCAAAGGTCAATTTAAGTCACATATATCCTTCTGGATCTCACTTTTGTTATTTATTAGCATGCTAATAAGCTTGAGGTCTATCTCGCACATGAGTTTCATCTAGCATATGAAGAAGCGATGAAGTATGGCAGCAAGGTTATACTGGGTGAATTTTCTTTTTTTAAATTTTTTATACTGGGTGATTGCCCACTACAAGTATTGCCTTCTTTTCCCTTCTGTAAGTGCTTTTTCTTCTGCTGTAGAGAGTGTCTATGATTCTTTCTAGTTTATTGGCTTCAATGATTGATACGCAGAAATCAATGTGAGAGGTGCTTATTATCTTATACTTAGGGCTGTACTTCATTCTCCATGCATTTATTTACGGGGAAATGTAGCACGATATCCTTTTGAGCAGCAGAGACCACTTCATTCGGAAGGCCAACCATGTCGATTTCCTATGCTAGAGGATGGCTTAGAATCCAAAAGTCAATTTAACTCACTTATGTTGTCGCATTTTTAGTAGTTAATGGACTTTTATTGACATTGTGAATCTTCATAGATGATTACCATATTTGACTTCTATCTGGATTACCCTTAGTAGCGACCTTGAATTGCAGTTTTTAGATGCTCTAGATGTCAGGGCATTAATTATTGGTATACTTTAGTTTGTGCTCTTTAAATTTCATTGCTTCTCTCCTCTAGCGGGACTTTGCTCTACGACTGCTACAAGTTACTCGCCTCCTAAGGATGTGGGCAATGCAACTCTGGGTATTTCAAGAGTTAATTGTTGTATCACTTAGGATGCAAAGGAAATAGTTATTGCATTGGATCTCATTGAAAATGTTGAGTGCTTCTTGCATGTGGTATAGTGGACCAGAAGGAGAAAGTCATTCCGCGTTGTATGTGTCGGTTAGTTATAATAATTGATGGTTTATAAATGCTAAGGAAAAGTACCAAAATAGTCTTAAACCTTTTGCATTGGTACCAATTAAGTCCTAATTTTTTTTATTTGACCAATTTAATCCTAAAATTTTCATATCGGTACCAATTTAGTCTATCCGGCAAATTTAAGTTGGAAATTGCTGACGTGGCAGCTGACGGTCTTATATGGTGCCATGTGGACAAATTTTATAATTTTTTTTTTCAGATTTTATAATTTTTTTTTTCAGATTTTATAATTTTTTTTCGTTTTTTTTTTTCGTTTTTTTCCTTTCTCCCTACCCCTTGGTCAGCGAGGTCACCGGTCAACATCGTCGGCCATAGGTTGGTCGGGGCAAGGAGCCCTGCGCCCTCGCTGGGCCACTGGCAAGGGCCGCCGCGCCCTTGTCAGCCACAAGTGAGGGTGTTGGTCCTCGCCCAGATCTAGAAGAGGGTCGAAACCCTTGCTCGTTGGTGGCGAGGGCCTCTGCGCCCTCGTTGGCCACAGGAAGGGCGTGGCCCTCACCGGCCAAGGGCGAGGGCCGTCGAGTCCTCATTAGCCACAAGCGAGGGTGCGAAGGCCCATGCTTGTGGCAGGCAAAAGCTGCGATGCCACTGGCGAGGCCGCCATGGCCCTCACTCATGGCGGGTGAGGGAGTTGTGCCCTCGCCTGGATCTAGGCGAGGGTTTTGGCCCTTTCGGATCCGGGCGAGGTGTGGCGGCCCTCGCTAGTGGCCGACGAGGGCATGGAGCCCTTACCCCGACCAGCTTGTGGCCGGCGATGGTTGGCCAGCGAGACGCCGGCCAAGGGGTAGGAGAAAGGAAAAAAGAAAAAAAAAAAAAAAAAAAAAGGAAAAAAATTTAAAAATCTAAAAAATTATAAAATTTATTTGCATGGCGCACATAAGACCGCTAGCACGCCACGTCAGCAATTTCTGGCTTAAATTAGCCGGATGGACTGAATTGGTACCAATGTGAAAAAGTTTAGGACTAAATTTATTTAATTAAAAAGTTTAGGACTGAATTTGTACCAATGTAAAATATTTAGGACTTTTTTGGTATTTTTCCCTCAATGCTACATCGTGTCATGATCTTTTCCTTTTCTGCATCTGATGTTAACTTTTTTTGTTGCTTTTGTTAGGGAATGGATCTTGAGGAAGTTACGTAGAAAAATCCGGCCATTTCTACCGTGAAAATGCTCGTCTTTGGGTGTTGCGGTGGCTAGGGTGGCCATCCTATGTGGTATCAACTTTGGATGGAAGAAATGAATTGTGAAACAATTATGTTGGATGACCTTTGAGGATTGATTTACATGAGACAAAATTTGCATCGTAGATGCCGCCCTATGGAAATTGCAATAATCAATTCTTATTTAGTGATTTTTATCCATGGCACATGTAATTTTCATAACAGTCGTAAAAATTTTGGTATTCAAGGTAGATTGTTACATGTCACACCTAAGCAGGATCCGAGCATGAAGGCCGCGACCTCGCACAACCACTGGGCAAACCTCGCTGGCCATGGGCAAGTGATCTGGTGAGGCTGCGACCTGCTCATGGACGGTGCCTGCCTATGGCCGGTGAGGTTTGCTTAGCCACTGGCGAGAGTCGATCCCTCCCGAGTGGCTAGGTGAGGCATGACCTCATCAGATCTGGTGAGGTTAGGCCTCAAATATGGCCGTCGAGGTCGAGTCTCACCTAGTTACGGCCAAGCTGCTTTCTTGAGGTCGTGCCTTTGGCTACTAGATGGCGGCAATTGACTGGAGGAAGTAGAGGAAGTGAAGAAAAAAGATAAAATAAGAAAAGGAAAAATCGAAAAAAATAAAAAAAATTATTAAAAACCAAGATAATTACGGAGCAGCGCTTGCTTTTGGATGAGCTTCAAACCATTTATAGTATTTAGAAAAAGCATTTTCTGTCTTGAGCCCCGTTTCGAGGAATTTCATGGTAGCTACCAAGATTACTACCCATCAAATGTAAATCCTCGTCCACTCGATGACGTTCATCCGTAACGAGTAACGTTACTAACAGAATGCCGACAAAAACCTGGCCCCCCACGACATCACCAATTTACTAGAAGCCAATGGCTGCATATGCATATTCTTTTCCTACAGACATGAGGGGGGCACAACAGTCAACTCCACTCGGACATCCGGATCAATCTCATCTTCTTATTGCCAGGAAATTTTATAACCTCCATATAAATAGACTTATTCGGCTTCTAGACATCACATTTAACGAAATTGCCTCGATATACCTTAAATTTGTATGGTGAACGGTGAATATGCTCTAAGGTACTATCTGATTAAGAAATAATTGACGTTTAGCACGAGCTTAAGGATAGCAAATATAGCCATTCTGCAGCGTTTCCCTCGAGAAAGATTTGACTAATTTCTATCGAAAGCACTATGATATACGTTGGCTCTGTTTGGGAACTGCTTCCCCAAGGGTCTTTAGGGGCTAAAGGCCTTTGGGCCAAATGTTGAGTGTTTGGCAATTTTCTTTCACTTGCCTTTGCCAAAGGCAAAGTCTTCCCAAGGCTGAAAGTTCAAGATAGGTTGGGGGCTGCCTTGGACATTCTCGGCATGCTGGCATTGAAGATAATAACTTTTTTCTTCCGAAATTGTCCTCGTTAATTTTTCGTTTTTCTGGCTTTACCCCGACTACTGTTCATCGTCTTAATCCTTCCCTTCTCTTTATTGAGAACACGGCTGGCGAAGGGCAGGTGGTCCAGCGAAGGGCAGGTGGTGCAGCTAGGGTCCCATGACCCTCCGACGAGGGTCGCTGCGTGGAGGACGCCGGCAACCCAGATCATGCGCAGATTTGGTCGCACAGATCTGGGTTGTGGCGACAAATTGCGAGCGCCGGTGACCTCTGTGGAGCGGTGGGTCGTACGACGGCTGGGCGAGAGTTGTGGCGACCGGGATCTTGCGATCTGGGTCGCCACGATCCAGATTGAGCAGCACGAGCGACCTCCGCACGGAGGTTGCGGCGCGGCGGGTTGTGCAACCTTCCGATGAGGGTTGCCGCGACCCAGATCTCACGATCTTTTTAGCTATTGGGGGTAGATGACACTGATCTTCAACGCTAGGGGATTCTACTCATTATGACAAATGTACTCACCATATGTCAATTTTGGGTTTACAGAACGGAGCTTGTTGACTTGCAACACAGTGTTCAAGAATGAAACAGAACCGATATAACCTGCAAAGAATAAAATGTATGATCACCCTATACTTGAAGGTAATTCAACTGCCTAGGGATCGGAATCTAAATAAAAGCCAAAAGAGTACCCAGAAATAGTATTTAATTCACCACAAGAACATTTCAGAAGAGTCTTACGTGTCCCTTGCACATCCATACAAGAGAAAGTATTCCTTTTGTGAAACTATTTGTCAGGATAATGATTCCTTTCCAGGTTTTCTAGTAGTTTTCCTTGCATACTTTTCTAGTAATTTCTTATTTTCCGTGAGATTTCGCTAGGAAAGTTAGATGATTAACAAAGAAAAATCGCCTGAAAATGATGCGAGAGCAATGAGTTACACACTAATTTTCCTCAATGAGACTTCTTTCCAGAAAAGAAATAACGGGAGAGGTGTTCTAATTACTTTTTTCACCCAATTTTACTGCATAGATTGACTGGGTAAAGTATGTGAAGATGCTGGCAAAGAAAGCAAATTACACTCAAAAGATTTTTGGCATTTTCACCAAATGAGATACCCCAGCAAATCACTCAACTAACAGCCAATTTAACCGACCCCACTCCTATCAAGACGTTTGCACATTTAGAAGCTCCGACATTGACCGTACTATCAAGAAAATTAGCTGCCAAAGTTAGTAGCTCTCAGAGGAGCTTCAAATTAAGCACTTCCACAGGGCAAACATCCCCTGTAAATAGTCTTATTTCGAACACCGCCATCTTCCAAGAGACAAATCTCTCTCGCATGTGTGTGCATTCAAGTCTAAAAGCAAAAGGAAAGAAAATAACAAATCTATTTAAGAGATGTCGCAATTATATGATCCCAAATACCCATTAACGTGAAAAAGAGCAACCAACCAGAAGACAAACCTGCAGAACCCCAGGATTTAATATAAAAATTGAAGTCATATACCTGTCAATAAGTGTCGCAATTATATGTATAATTAATGTTATTAAAAGTATTGCATATATACATTATTAAGCTATTGAGATATTGAGATGTTGATATGTCATGTTATGATTATTTTGTCATGCTTCCGCATGCAGATAAATTATTAAGAAAAAAAATAAATATGACATGTGTAGTGCGTGACGATTTGAGGCGTCACAAATTCACTTTAAATACTCTCGTTTACATTGGATGAGGACACACCTGCATGATAACACTAATTTCTTTTCTCAATAATCAAATTGTTAAATTGACCTAAGGTAATTGGCGAGATGCTCTGCGATACGCTCAAAGAAGAAGGAACTCACGAGCGAACCTTTGTTAGCCGGAGTTTTTGCAAGCAAATTGAGGAGAGACTTCGTGAGATGGAGCAAAACGGCACCAAAGCACTCGAGGGCACGGCCCAATCTAGGACCGCAACTTTGCTTTTAAAAAAGAGATGTCTAGGTTTGTTTTAAAAAAATTAAAAAGCAATAAATAAGGAAAAAAACTGCATGCTTATGATACCCATGCATCTTAGATTGTATTTGCTAGTCATGATAAAATTCGGAATAAGATATAATTTATCTTATCCCGCGTTTGGTGCCTACTTAAAACATGATAAAGTTGGATATAAGAGCGATATAAACTAGATCAAATTATCTTACGAGAGAGATGTGATAAATGTGGATAATATTTCTAGATTTATAATATCTACAATAAGAAAGCCATTTTCTTCGAATAACAAACTTATTAAATTAACAAAATTGAAACTATATTTCAATATACATAATATATTAATTCTAATAGAAGAAATTCAAAATAACAAAAATAAAAAATATTTTTAATTTAATCTTAATTTTATTTATATATTCGACTTTAATTCTATCTTATAATATAACTTCAATATATGAATATGAATATTATATTTATAAATGACATATTTTTGGTATTATTTAATAAAATTTTATTATAGGATGATGGAATGGGGAAAAAAAAAAAAAAACAAAATAATTAAAAAAGAGGAAAAAGAAAATAAAAACAAATTAGGCAATAGTGTCGCTAGAGATTTTTACTCTCTTAGTGAACTTTTAAGTTTACTCTCATTGATATGTCATTTATACAAACAAATGTAGGGAAAAATGCCAAAAAAGTCATAAACCTTTTGTCTTGTGCCAATTTAGTCCTAAACCTTTTTTTGGGGCCGATTTAGTCCTTCCGGCAAATCTAGCCCAAAAATGCCTACGTGGATACAAAGTCAGCACCGGCCGTCCTACGTGGTCGGACCGGGCGCTGACATGGACCATTTTATTAAAAAAAAAAAAAAGACCTAGAACCTTCAAAACAGAATGGCGCCGTAAAAAGCTCTTACGTTTTCCCTTTTCTCACTTGCCTCGAATCATCTCCAGCGATGGAGGAAGAACCCCAAATCCTATCTGCCCAAATCGATTCAATCTGAACTCAAATCCAAGGAGTTTGCTCAAGCCGAGTTGCTCTTTGATCGAATCGACTCCCCAATCTAGCCCAACCCGTTCATCTGCCAAAACCCTACAATTCGGCCTTCGAAATTGCGAAGACTCGACTCACCCAATTCGAGTCGCCACCCGATTGACCCGATGCAGGTCGCAACCGGATTCGACCTCACCGAACACGACAAAGTGTTCCACCATGGCCGTGCCGTTCTTCTGGATGCCTTTTCAGCCCTACATTTATCAGGTAAATTTCTGAAACGTTTTTCCTAGGAATTGCGCGATGGAGGTTTTGTTTGCTTTGGTTAGAGTTCAGATTCATTTTCCATCGACCCCTTTTTAGCTCAGGCCACCGCGTATCAGGCGATCATTTTCTTGCGGCCGAGATTTAGTGAATTGATAATCGCGGAGCTAATAGTTTGGAAGAGGTATTGGTGTGTTGCGACAAGTGGAGAAGAATTTCTGCACTTAGTACTATCCATTTCAATGAATCAGCATCTTTGGATGAGTGGAACTTTGAGTTTGGTCGGGAACTAGGTTCCATGATTCGAGTTTTGGGGGTGTTGGCATGAGAAGCAGTAGCTTTCTAAGTCGGTTTGTTGAGGTGAAAGTGGTGCCTGCTGCATTTGTGTCGTTGTTAGTTGGTTTGTACGATTTGTATCACTTTTATGTGCATTACTTCTCAGCTAAGGACCTACTGGAATCGATTCGTACATTGCAGTCATTGGAAAAACTGCATCTTTGTTGGTTGGATTGTATGATTTGTATCACTTTTCGGTGCATTCCTTTTTAGCTAATGACCTACTGGAATCTCTTTGTGCATTGCAAGCATTAGAAGAAGCATAACATGAAGAATATTTTCTTGGGTGGATGTGATGAAATGTGAGAACATCATATGGGATAATAATTAAAAAATTGTGATCAAGTTTCTTGAGAAGATCAATGGTAAGAGGTCTAATTAGCATTCCATGTAGGCAAAATTATAGATCCTCTATGCTCTCGAGTGATGTAAGTCCAGTGACAATGTGGGTTATTTTGGCTCTTAAAAAGGCTAATTTTTCTTAAACCTTTGTAGAAAGTGATTAGTTAGTTTCTCTGTTAAAAAAATTTGGATATAATTTCTACCCATGCTTGTGTGACCGGGGGTTGCTCATCTTAGACTTCTAGTTTGTAAAGTTTTCCGGTCATCATCCAATGTGCACTCTCTTGTGGCTAGGTTTTTTTAACGGACTTCTCGGATTGACAACAAGAGGAGATCAATGAATTCATGATGATATCATCAAATTTGTCACAATCAATGACGTCAGTCCGTCCAATTGACAACGATACGTATGTATTTTGCTATTGTGCGTCGGCCCAACGCCTCCATTCGACGCTCAGCTTAACGTCTTCGTCCAATGCTTGCCCGACGCCTCCATCCGACGCTCACTCAGATTCGCCTGGGGCTTGCTTAACGCTCACTCAACACCTTCATCGTCTTTTTGAAATTGCAGTGCTTTATATTTATGTTGAGGATTTAGCTGTCTTGATTTCACTTGAATTTTATTTTAAATTTCGTTGACATGGGTTTGTTGTAGTAATGGGTTTGTGGTTATTGAAGTGGTTCATTTGAAATGGCTAGGCAAATTGCTGACATGGGTTTGTGGATGGTCTCTCCTAGAATGTCTCTGTCTCGCCTAGAATTTTTGGTATTGTTGCTACTTTTGGCTCATTGAGGAAGAATATATTACTTTGAGTTGCTGCCTCAAGTTTAGATTGACGAAGTTTGTTAGGTATATAGAGTTCCTAATATACTTCTCATTCTGATTTCTCAAAGCTCGACTAGATCACCTAATTCTCACGGCAATTGTAGCAATTAGACTACACTCCTCCCATCCAGTCACGCCCCAAACCAAGTTGCCTTTCTTGAAGTTTGGATGTACATCGGTCATTTGCTCAATCTTTGTTACTATAATCCTTGTTCACCTTTTCAGTGCAACATCCATGTCCAGTTCTTCCTTGTAGTTGAAAGCGTCATCAAATCCAAACTTGTTCTTTAGCAAATCAACCTTTCTTCCTAAACATAACATCAAGCGAGAATTTTAAGTAAATATAAAATCGAGAAGAGAATATTATGCAAATTCTATTCAAGGAAACACTAGACAAATGCGGGATGATTACCTTCTCTTTGCTACCGGCGCTACCAAACCCAACACCTCATTTTTAAAACCTCATTGTTTTATTGAGTATATAAAATTTGGCGTCCAAACCACTGGGGTTCCCCAGTGGCCACCCTTCCAACATGGAAGGGGGAGGTGAGGGGTTCAAATCCTCACCTTCTCAGGGGGGGATGGGGTAGGGGCGCGTAAGTTTCGAGAGGGGTTGCGACTCCCACGCCCTGCAAGAGGCAGGGCACAAGTTTGCGAGTGAGTGTAGAGTAGGAATAGAGTAGGACTGACCCAAAAAAAAAAAAAAAAAAAAACTCAACACCTCATTTTTTTTCTCTATTTCTTGCCCATTAACCCTTTTTGAAATAAACTTGGTCAACTCTTTTTTTTTTTCTTTAAAAATTTGGGAAATAAATTTGTACGTGTTAGTGTACTAAAAATTAATCCATCAAACTTTGCACGCACCTCATTGTGTTATTGAGCAAATAAAATTTGGCATCCAAACCTGACACCTCATTTTTTTTCTATTTCTTGCCCTACAATCCTTTTTGAAATAAACTTGGTCAACTCTTTTTTTTTTTCTTTAAAGCTTTGGGAAATAAATTTATACGTGCTCCTGTACTCAAAATTAATCCATCAAACATTGCACGTGCCTAGTTTAAAACCTCATTGTGTTATTGAGCGTATAAAATTTGGCGTCCAAATCCGACACAGACACCATATTTATTTTTATATTTTCTTGCCCAACCACCCTTTTTGGAAATAATATTGGGCAACTCTTTTTTTTTCTTTAAAGCTTTCGAAAATAAATTTGTTTGGCTCCTGTACTCAAAATTAATCCATCAAACTTTGCATATACCTAGTTTAAAACCTCATTATATTATTGAGCAAATAAAATTTGGTGTCCAAACCTGACACCCAATTTATTTTCTATTTTCTTGCCCAACCGTCCCTTTTGGAAATAATATTGGGCAACTCTTTTTTTTTTTTCTTTAAAGCTTTCGGAAATAAATTCGTGCGTGCTCCCTTACTTAAAATTAATCCATCAAACTTTGTATGCACCTAGCTTAAAACCTCATCGTGTTATTGAGCAAATAAAATTTGGTGTCCAAACCCAACAAACTTTGCATGCACCTAGTTTAAAATCTCATTATATTATTGAGCAAATAAAATTTGGTGTCTAAACCCGACACCCCATTTATTTCCTATTTTCTTGCCCAACCACCCTTTTTGGAAATAATATTTGGCAAGTTTTTTTTTTTTCTTTAAGGCTTTCGGAAATAAATTGGTACGTGTTCCCCTACTCAAAATTAATCCATCAAACTTTGCACGCATCTAGTTTAAAACCTCATTGTGTTATTGAGCAAATAAAATTTGGTGTCCAAACCCGACACCCCATTTATTTTCTATTTTCTTGCCCAACCACCCTTTTGGAAATAATATTGAGCAACACTTTTTTTTTTTTTCTTTAAAAATTTCGGAAATAAATTCGTACGTGCTCCTATACTCAAAATTAACCCATCAAATTTTGGATACACCTAGTTTAAAACCTCATTGTGTTATTGAGCATATAAGATTTGGCGCCCAAACCCGACAAATATTTTTTTTCTATTTTTTGTCCAACAACCATTTTTGAAATAAACTTGGGCAACCTTTTTTTTTTCCTTAAAGCTTTTGTAAATAAATTCATACATGTTCCCGTACTCAAAATTAATTCTTCAAATTTTGCACGTTCCTAGTTTAAAACTTTTATTGAGCAAATAAAATTTGGTGTCCAAACTTGACACTTCATTTATCTTCTACTTTCTTGCCCAACCACTCTTTTTGGAAATAATATTGGGCACCTGCTTTTTTTTTTTTTTTTTTAAGCTTTCGGAAATAAATTCGCAAGTGTTCCTGTACTCAAAAGTAATCCATTAAACTTTGCACACTCCTAGGTTAAAATCTCATTGTGTTATTGAGCATATAAAATTTGGCATCAAAATGTGACACCTCATTTTTTTTTCTCTATTTCTTACCCAACAACCCTTTATGAAATAAACTTGGGCAACTCTTTTTTTTCTTTTCTTTAAAGCTTTCTGAAATAAATTCGTACGTGCTCCCCTATTCAAAATTAATACATCAAAATTTGTACGCACCTAGTTTAAAACCTCATTGTGTTATTGAGTAAATAAAATTTGGCGTCCAAACCTAACGCCTCATTTTTTTCTCTATTTCATGGTGAATAACCCTTTTTGAGATAAACTTGGACAACTCTTTTGTTTTTCTTTAAAGCTTTCGGAAATAAATTCGTACGTATTCCGTACTTAAAATTAATCCATCAAACTTTGCACGTACCTAGTTTAAAATCCCATTGTGTTATTGAGCGTATAAAATTTGGCGTCCAAACCTGACACATTATTTTTTTCTTTATTTCTTGCCCAAAAACCCTTTTTGAAATAAACTTAGGCAACTCTTTTTTTTTCTTTCTTTAAGGCTTTCAAAAATAAATTCGTACGTGCTCTCGTACTCAAAATTAATCTATCAAAATTTGCACACACCTAGTTTAAAATCTCATTGTGTTATTGAGCAAATAAAATTTGGTGGCCAAACCCGACACCCTATTTATTTTCTATTTTCTTGCCCAACCACTCTTTTTGGAAATAATATTGAGCAATTCTTTTTTTTTTTTTTTTTCTTTAAAGCTTTCGGAAATAAATTCGTATTAACTCCCATACTCAAAATTAATCTATTAAACTTTGCATGCACGTAGTTTAAAACCTTATTGTGTTATTGAGCCAATAAAATTTGGCGTCCAAATCTGACACCTCATGTTTTTCTCTATTTCTTGCACAACAACCCTTTTTAAAATAAACTTGGGCAACTATTTTTTTTTCTTTAAAGCTTTCGGAAATAAGCGCGTAAACGACCATAAGCGTGTCAACGAAACAACCATTTCCTATATTCGAAATGGGGCCAAATTTCGGGATGTCAAACCTGATGCCGCCGATATGAAAATGGTATCACATTTCTTAGGAAAACACACCTAAAAAAACCCACCATAGGCATTTCTTAGGAAAGTTTCGATTTATACAAATTAAACGAGTTTCAAGCTTTGCTGAAAGGTAAATTTTGCATATTATATGCTTTTCATTCTGTACGTATCTTTTGGAATTGTTTATCTTCTATTACAGCTACAAGTTTTTTTTGTTTTTTTGGGAGAATGGTTTGTTTTAATAAGTAATAAAAGTTGAGTCCTTCTGGTGTGATTGAATGCTTCCTCCTTGACATTGAAATGTCTGAGAACGAGGGGCTTTCTAATAAGAATGGTTTCTTTTTTTCTTTTAAATTGAAATTGACTTTTATGTAGGGCACTCACAACTGCACAACATCCCGGAGAAGTACTCATCCATTGAGTATAAAAGAGCAAATGATGGCATGCACAATCTCATTACTTCATGAACAAACACTAGTTATACATTATTCAAGTAAAAAATAGATGAATAAACCCATTTTACTATAATAAGATGGTTCAAAAGCACATCATCTCACTGATCCTAAATGTTATACAAATGGCCATATAAGATAAATAAAAAACATACATCCACAACCCTACTTCATTGATGCCATCATCAATGAAAATAACAAATTGATCAACACCACTTTACCGAACCCATTATCACAAAAGATATTACCACAACATGTCAAAACTAAACATTCCCAAATGTTGTCACTTTTGTCTCTTCGAATAACTTCTAACGCATGTACTCTTGACATTAGTAGGAGGATCCGTACTAGTAGAGCCACCAGCACTGCCACTTGCCTTTTTATTTGTATGTGTCTAAACTTGCAAAGAGTATATTCTTTTAAAGTATTATTGACGAAACAAGCATGAAATAATAGAAATGGAAGTACTAACCAGAGAAGCTCACTAGGAAGCTGGCGATAGTTGGCAGGTCTGAAATGTATTTGACACGAGCATTAGGACAGCCTGATGGCTTCGAAGGATGTTACTTGATCAACAAGAGGTAATGATCCCTGTTGTTTTACCACAGTAATGTCAAATAGCAGAATCTTGGCTCCAGAAGACGTTCAACATCAAAAACCAATGCAAAACTATGCTTATCAGCACCTCAATTTCGTTCTCTAAAGGGGTAGTTGTCGGTAACATTGCCAGTATGAATAACATTTCTAATGAGTCAAAAGAGTGGTCACCTGAATAATAGCACCAAAACTTCCAAGAGTGATGTCGGGAATAAAGTGAGGAATGCTCAACTTAACTTTCTTTGGTAAGGCAGCAAGAAAATGCCCGACTTCCTACTCATAAACATCTCTTTCATGTATGAACAGAGCCAAGGAATGTAGTCCTGAAGTAACTATTGATCAGTTAATTACATGTCCATGATTTGATGCCTAAAACATGAAAACTGGATCCAATGAGTTTACAAATCCATAATGACGTGCATACTTTAAAAAGTTTTTTGCTATAAAGCTCCCTAATAGTCCAAAGGGTATTTTGCCCCGCCCCCCCCCCCCCCCAAAAAAAAAAAAAAAAAAAGGACTTCTAATAAGAAAAGGTTGCCCTTGCTAACACTCCAAACCGACCCTCCAAGCTGTGTCTACTTTTCTTTAGTACTTCATCTACAAAACCACATGCTCATTCCAACGCTAAGACACGTAAAGAGAATTCAAAAATCTCCAAAAATTTTGAGTACGTACGAAACAGGACATCTCCGGTCGGTGGCAAAAGTGAGGAAAAACGTGCAAAATACATGAGAGGGAGGGGAAGAGGGGTCCATAGGCCTTTCTTTCCTCTGAAGATGTCACTCGAAACCATATCATGCTTGAAGGTGCAGCAAATGCAGCCCGAGAAACTTGTACTCTGTTTGCGACGAGGATGGCGACCGACTCCACTAAGCCTCCGTCGTTTTCCAGTAGCTGCCATCGACGGAGGATCGCGGCGGCGGCGGTCGTCGTTTGCCTTTTGCTAGACAGAGAGTAGAGAGAGAGAGAGAGATAGAGGTGGGAGAGTGGGGAGAAAAAAATTAGGTGGGCCGGCCCCTGTCCGGCACCGGCATCAATATTTGATTGAGCCGGAGCACGGTGACGTGGAGGGGCTGGCCCACCTTATATTTCCCCCCGAGATAAATCCTCCCGCTCCGTAATCTAACCGAAAAAGGAAAACTTGCGATCCACGTCAAATCGTATCACCAATTGAATCCGTTAGGATTCTGTGTCCGCTGATCTCGGAAATCTCCTCCCTCCTTCCTCTCCCCATAAGAATCTGCTCTCATCCTCTTCACGAGTCGTCGTCAGGGTCCTCGCGTTGCTAATTCATCATGGCAATGTTGCGGAAACCTTTGCATGGATGGAGGATCAAGCAAGAAATCCAGAAACTGATTCGCGCGCCTACACCTCACCTTAATCCGGTTCGTGAATGGGCCGGCTTGGCCAGTCGCCCCACCCCACGCAGCTCGCTCTCTCCTCTCCCCTCTCTCTTCTTCTGCTGCCACAATCTTCCGCCCACATTTCCTCCTCTCTCTACCAGCTCCTTCGCGACCTGGCCGCCCTCCGCCGTCGCGTACTACTCTCGTGCGCCTGAGCCCGACGAGCCGAACCCCAACGCGCAGAGCCAAGTCGATGAGGTGAGTGTTGTGAAGGTTGTGAGCTCTCCTGGGGATTGTCTGGGAGAGGAAGAATGTCTTCAGTGTACATTAAATGCTCTTTTGATTAGTATCATTTAATACAAATCTAAAGGATCAATTTGATTACATCTCCATCTGTGGGTGGTTTTTAATGGTCCATCTAATGGGTATCCTTTAGGTCATGTGCAAGCATGTTTTTCTGCAATCTGTTTCCAGTTTTGATCGCTATAACTTATGAGGTGTCTGGTTTAGACCAAATCTTATGTCGGCATTAATCTGTTTGCTACATCCTTTTGCATCTCTTTTAACTTTTAACTTTTAACTTTTGACTGGACTCAACATATAAGGATCTCACTTGAATTGTTTATTAGGATGGTAATATGCCTGAGGACTCTCCCCAAAAAGTGTATTTTCATGGTATCCCAATTCCAATAGAGGTATTGCCTTCTTTTCCCTTCCTTTCTCTAAGGCGTTCCTTTGTTGTTCTAAGTGATGGCTGTAGCGAGGATGCTTTTTAGTTTATCGGCTTCAACGAAAATCAATGTGAGGTGATTATTATGTAATAATTAGGGGTGTAATTCATTCTTCATGCATTTATTGTCAAGGAAATGCAGAACAATATCCTTTTAGCCCAGATGCATCCTTTTGCATCTCTTTTAATTGGACTCAACATAAATCCTTATGGATCTCACTTGAGTTGTTTATTAGGTTGCTAATAAGATGCCTAACGACTCTCTCCGACAAGAGTATGTTGATGGTTTCCCAATAGAGGTATTGCCTTCTTTTCCCTTCCTTTCTCTAAGGCGTTCCGTCATTGTTCTAAGTGATGGCTCTAACGCGGATGCTTTTTAGTTTATTAGCTTCGATTTGAAAATCAATGTGAGGTGATTATTATGTAATAATTAGGGGTGTAATTCATTCTCCATGCATTTATTGCCAAGGAAATGCAGAACAATATCCTTTTAGACCATATACATCCTTTTGCATCTATTTTAACTGGATTCAACATAAATCCTTATGGATCTCACTTGAGTTGTTTATTAGGTTGCTAATAAGATGCCTAAGGACTCTCCCCGACCAGTGTATGTTGATGGTTTCCCAATAGAGGTATTGCCTTCTTTACCCTTCCTTTCTCCAAGGTGTTCCATTGTTCTAAGTGATGGCTATAGCCAGGATGCTTTTTAGTTTATCGGCTTCAACGAAAAATCAACGTGAGGTGATTATTATGTAATAATTAGGGGCGTAATTCATTCTCCATGCATTTATTGCCAAGGAAATGCAAAACAATATCCTTTTGAGCAGTAGAGACCACTTCATCAACTCACTAACGTTTTTTTAGGAGTTGATCGACTTTTATGGAGTTGCCCTTAGTCACGATCTTGAATTGCAGTTTTTGGATGCTCTAGATATACAAAGCATTATTTATCTGCTTTACTTTAGTTTGCGCTCTTTAAATTCCATTGCTTCTCTCTTCTCTAGTATTTGCCGCTGCTAACGTATTGGAAAAAAAAGTTATCATTTAATTTATCATCGGAGGAAAGGACAAAGTTATCCAGGGCAGCATATTTGAATACAGAGGTAAGATTTATTGCGTTACATCTCATTGAAAATATTGCGAGTGCTTCTTGCATGTGGTATAGTGGATGAAGTCATTACGCGAAATTTCTGGTTCTCTGCATTAGTATACTAATTTATGTGAGGAGGCATTGGACCATTTTTACCAAGAAATGAGCAAGGAAGTGGAGACAATTCTTCACGAGCGAGACCCGTGAGTATTCTCTCTATTTTTCAAGGTTGCGTGGAATTGATCTATCCTCTGTGGAGGATGACACCTGAGTCAAGACCTAGTTGCTTTGAATTTTTCATTATGCAGTTTTGATTACTTTAACATCCGGTTGTGGTTGTAGGAGACTACCCAAGAAACTCTCCAAGAAGGTGGTGGTCACATGTCTGTCCGACGACTGCACGTGCGACTACCCGTACAAGCACGCGTACGTGTACGTGCTCCGGAGGAAACACAGGTCTCGAGTGAGTGCTGCAAAGGTTCGAGCGCATGGGAGGAAACATAGGTCTCAAGTGAGGGCTGCAAAGGTTCGAGTTCTAAAATTTGGATTTGGAACGAATTCTGAAGATTGTTTGGGAGAAGGAAAATGAAGGGAAAAGGAAATGAGACTTGGAAAATTGAGTTACTTGCATTTGGGCTTGATGATCTGTTTGGTTGAGAATCAGATTCATCGACCATAGTTTGTCAAATTATGTTTAATGTTTGTGCTGTAAATGTAATAAGATGGCTTTGGTTGCAGGAATCGTGTAGAGAACTAGAAGTAGAGCTTGCTATGACTTACTTGGTGGGACCAGAGGTGTTTCTCTGTTCATGCTAATTTAAGATGGATCATGTTGTGGGGGTTTCGCTTGCACTGTGCATTGTTCTATGCTTCAGAACAACCTTGCGGTCCCTGATTGCGGTTCCTGTTTGAGTGCAGGCGTTTGGTGTTCATTGGCCTAATGATGAGTTTCCGTTTGGAGTGGATATGATACCGCATAAATGGAAGGTGTGTCTTATCTGAATGTCGGGCTTGTTTCTTTACAAAAATTTATCTCACAAGCAAAAAGTTTGGTGATCACAAGCATTGAGTGGACGATGATGGTTTTCAATAGGTCGTGTGGTACTTGTTTTGTTTCGACTCTAGAACCACCTTCACAATATCCTGCCTTTTTATCCCATAGATTTTCTAGCTTAGCACTGTAATTCTAATTCACATCTTGTGGGTTTTCCTTCTGAAGAAGCACCAGAATATTGAGTAGAATATTGAGTATACTCGGGGAGAAGAGTATCTTGACATATATTTTGTGGCAAATTTTTTTCATGGGAGAGGATGTCTTCAGTTTACATCACATGCTCTTTTCATCAGTATCATTTGATACAAATCTAAAGGATCAATTTGATTTCATCTCCATCTAAGGGTGGTTTCTAATGGTCAATCCAACTGGTATACTTTACGACCGATCACATGCCAAGGAATGTTGTTCTGCAATCTGTTTCCAACTTCGATCGCTATAGCCCATGAGGTATCCTGTTTAAGAATAGATTTTATGTCAGCATTAGTCGGTGTGCTACATCCTTTTGTATCCCCTTTAACTGGAGCTACCAGGAAAAAAAAAAAAAAACTAGACTCCACATATATCCTTTTGGATCTCACCTCTATTATTTATTAAGGTTGTTAATTTTGTATCTCCTTTAACTGGACTCAAGATATATCCTTTTGGATCTCACTTCTGTTATTTATTAGGTTGTTAATAAGTTTGAGTTCTCTGGCGAAGATGTATTTGATGTAGCAGAGGGGGCAGCATTGGAGTGCGCTGGTCGGATAATTAAATTGCCCAGATTCAGTATTGCCTTCTTTTCCCTTTTTCCTTTTAAGGTGTTCTGTTGCTGTTTTAAGTGATAGCTGTAGAGACCATCTATGATACATTCTGGTTTATCGGCGTCAAGAATTGATTAAGTCTAAGGTGTGGGTACTGGCTGATTGCCCGCTGCAAGTGTTGCCTTCTTTTCCCTTCCTTCTCTAAGGTGTTCTTATCTTCTAAGTGATGGCTGTAGTGTGCATCTAAGAAATCAATGTGAGAGGTGCTTATTATGTAATAGTTAGGGGTGTAATTCATTCTCCATGCATTTATTTCTGAGGAAATGCAGCACAATATCCTTTTGAGCAGTGGAGACAACTTCATTCTGAAGGCGAACGATGTTGATTTCCTACGCTAGAGGAGCTAGAGGATGGTTGAGAATCCAAAAGTCAATTCAACTCACTTATGTTGTTGATCGACTTCTATGGACATTGTGAATCTTCATAGATGATTACCATATTTGACTTCGATCCAGATTACCATTAAGTTGCGATCTTGAATTGTAGTTTCTTAGATGCTCTGTATATACAAAGCATTATTTATCAGTTTACTTTAGTTGGTGCTTTTTAAATTCCATTGCTTCCCTCTTCTATAGCATGACTTCGCTCTTCGACTGCCACAGGTTAGCTTGCAAGGACATGGGCAATGCGGGAAAAGTCTAAGTTAATTGTTGCATCACTTTTGCATGCAAAGGTAAGAATTAGTGTTAGATCTCATTGAAAAATATTGCGAGTGCTTCTTGCATGTGGTAAAGTGGACCCTATTACGTGGCACCTATCCGTTAGTTTGAATTACGGATGGTTTATAAATGCTTAATCATGTCATTATCTTTTCTTTTTCTGCATCTGATGTTTATGATATAACTTGTTTTGTTGCTTTTGTTAGGGAGTGGTCATCTGGAAGTTCCTTTGAAAAAACTGGCCGTTTCTATTGTTAGAACGCTTTCCTCTTTGTCTTTGGGTGTCGTGGTTGCTTGGGTGGCCATCCCTACTTTGGATGGCAGAAATGAAACGTTAAACAATTCTATCGGATAATCTTCGTGACGATGTAATTTACATGGATGCAGCACCATGGAAATTGCATATAATCAATCTTATTTAGTGACTTTTATCCGTGGCATGTAATTTTCGTAGCAAGTTGTAAAGCTTCTGGTATTCAAGGTAGATTGTTACATGTCACACCCAAAAGCGTGGATATATTCTCATAAGTTGGTTCGCAGTACTTGTTTTCTGATCTGGAATTGGGAGGTTGTGCTCCTGGATTCGATGCTTGTGCTGCTGTGGAACTGATTGAATGAGATGGGAAAAGATTAGGAAGGTAGAAATTAATGGGAGAATTCTCGTCGAAGTTTAAAATTAGAACAAGTGGTATTCAAAGGAGGATTGCCAAGATTAGGGACAGTGACTAGACTTGCTTAATGGATGGGCAAGGTAGGCATAATGAGGAATGCAAGACGATGCGTAGTGGTGGGTGTCCGTTGCGGCATGGTGGATCAATACTAGGGGATCGATTGTGGCCTGTCGGCTTGTTAGGACCGCTTGAGCTCATCGGGTCTGAAGCTAAGCAAGCAATTTCATTCTGGGGTCGCTCATCCTTAGAGCTCATCCTTAAATCTATATTCTGAGAAAAGTACTCTCTTTCATTGAGGGGCAGGCCTGTAAAATGGTTTATTGGACTGCACAGCTTGTTCGTCAATTGCATCTCTCATGAAATCCAACTTCTGGTTAGGTTTGCTTCTAATTTAGAACAGCCCACTTCAAATGCGTGACTTTTTTAAGAAATGTGAATCAAAACACCCTAACATCAAATCCAAAATTTAAATTAAGTTTGATGAACATCAAGACACCATGTCAATCTGATTTAGTACCCATAGTATTTCTTGTTTTAATTGCCATTCCTATTTTAAACTTGTAATGTGATCTATCCTCTTCTGCTTAAAACATGCCATGGTAATCTACCTATATAATTTGCCTAGATGAGATTAAGTCATTTTTCGCGAAATAAATGGTATTCTTTACTTCTCTCATAAATGCGGCTATAATGTCCAAGGATTACAACTTCTTACTCCTCATATACAATTAAATTGCACATGAAACCTCCTCTCGGTCACAAGGCATGGACGAGCACTTTGGCTAGAGTGCTCTCAAGCCCTTTCAGTACATTTCACCATTTTTTTAAGGCAAAAAAAAAGAAAAAAAAAAGAAGAAGATAAGCTTGCGACTTCGATTGTGCCATGTCAAGTGATCAATGAATTTCTTTTTATGAAATTGCTTCAACTATGGCTTCTCTCAAATGGGAACTTCTGCTTGTAATCGTAGCTTGTCACCATCTTTGGGGCAGTATAATAGAACCACTTTGTTCCAAATCATGGCAAAATACTCAACAAGGAGCAAGACTCGAAACCAAATAAAATAAAAACTATAGATACTTGAAACAAGATTTGTGAGCAAACTATTCCAACCTACACTACGCAGCAAGAATGTCTCTTGGCCTTTCAGGATAAAGAGCATAGGAAAAGACAATAAGATTTTCTTTTCTCTTTCTTTCTTTTTTCAGTCAAAGAAAGGTCAATGAAATTGAACGATCTGTAATTTAAATTCCACAAGAGTGGCAAAATTCCACAATGTTAGATCTAGTGCCCAAAACCTCTTATCTTATCTTTTTTCGTATCAAATCTTCAAACCCAATAACTGAACTCAAAATAGGAGGAAAAAAGGGACAGAGGGATTATATTTATCATGTTGCTTAATGGAAGGAGAAATCGTTTATTGAAAGGATGGGCTCATGGCATGGGCTCCCCCATCAACACCCCGGCTAGTGCCTTCACCTCATCACCGCATCTCTATCCCACCCAAAAGAAAAGAAAGATAAAACTTTGAAGAAATCACTGTTGAAAAATTGATAATTCAAAAATACTAGGCCTTCGGTATGTGTAACAATCATCATTGATGATAAGTCTTGCTGAGATGTGCCAAGGTAATATTGATTTAACATCATGAGCCCATGTAAGCACCAGAAGCAAAATCACAACAAAAGACGACTTATGCCAAAATTACTTCATTGGAATGGCCTAAGTTGACGAGAGGAGCAGAGTTTTTAAGAACATTTTCTTCCTCTTTTTTTTTTCGGTGTTTTGAACGATGAAAGAGGTTAAATGCTCCCTCCTAACTCAACAATTCAGCATTATCATCTTCTGTTCATATTAACCTCCATGTCAAAACAACCGAAAAGAAAATAACATTCTCCTCAAATCCTTGACAACTTGATAGTAATCATCAAAACAAATTTTCTAATCGTAACAATTTGATTGTAAGCAGTTATTAAAGCTATGAAACACAAAAGAAAAGGAGCAGCATAGAAATATGTATTTTTGTATGTATGTAACGTTATGGTCTTTCAGAAGAAGACGACGGATAAAAAGGGGATTAGAGGAAGACGATCTCCACTAAAAACAGAAAATGAAAAGACAATTACATCAGTATGGAAAGCGAAACCACCGAAAGTCATCAAAAGGTACCCTCACGGCCCTCAGTAGAATCAATGGAGACGATCATGTTAATATGAAAAGCAAAAACTTTCGAAAAATTGACAGCCAATGGCACGCCTTCACCTCGCCTTAACCCGGTTCGTGAATCGCCTGGCTTGGCCTGGCCACTCGTCCAACTCCACGCGGCTCACTCTCTTCTCTCTCCACTCTCTTCTTTTACTGCAAGAACCTCCTACCCACGCCTCACTTTGGTTTTAACCCCCCAAGCTACCACTTTGCCTCTCTCTACCAGCTCTGTCGCCGCCGGGCCCTCTTCCACCGCCGCGTACTACTCCTATGCTCTCGAGCCCCGTAATACCACAAAGCAAAACTATGCTTATCAGCACCTCAATTTTGTTCTCTAAAAGGATAGTTGTCGGTAACATTGCCTCTATCAACTGGAATAACATTTCTAATGAGTCAAAAGAGTACTCACCTGAGTAATAGCACCAAAACTTCCAAGAGTGATGTCGGGAACAAAGTGCGGAATGCTCAACTTAACTTTCTTTAGTAAGGCAGCAAGAAAATGCCCGACTTCCTACTCATAAACATCTCTTTCACGTATGAACAGAGCCAAGGTATGTAGTCCTGAAGTAACTATTGATCAGTTAATGACATGTCCATGATTTGATGCCTAAAACATGAAAACTGGATCCAATGAGTTTACAAATCCATAATGATGTGCATACTTTAAAAAAATTGCTATAAAACTCCCTAATAGTCCGTAGGCTATTTTGCCCCGTCCCTCCCCCGGCCAAAAAAAAAAAAAAAAAAAAAAGGACTTCTAATAAGAAAAGGTTGCCCTTGCCAACACTCCAAACCGACCCTGCAAACTCTGTCTACTTTCCATTATTACTTCATCTACAAAACCACATGCTCATTCCAACGCTAAACGGCACGTAAAGAGAATCCAAAAATCTCCAAAGTTTTGAGTACATACGAGACAGGACATCTCCGTCGGTGGCAAAAGTGAGGAAAAACATGCAAAATATATGAGTGGGAGGGGAAGAGGGGGTCCACACTCCACAGACCTTTCTTTCTCTGAGATAATTGATTCGTGATTCTTGGTTTTGGTTTTCCTTAGTTTGCACTTGGCATGTGAACTTTGGGATACTATTGATGGTACGGCTTCTCCTGCTTCTGAATGGCATTGCTGGCTAGGGTGGCATCATCGTTGTGATTGAGGACATAATCGAGTTCGGAGCGGAAAAACGATGGGCTTTTGGTGGCGATTACTTGGTTTTCGCGGCTTTGTATATGTAGCAGTGGCTTTGAGAGCGCGATTTTCTGATGGTTGACTCGCGTAGTGGAATGTGTTCATTGTCTATGTTGTTAGCAGCAGTAGGTGTTGACGGAAGACAATATCTTTTAAACTTCCTAGCCTTCAGAATTGATCAATTCGATCAATTCGGACTTGCTTTTACTGAAATGTATGCACTTATTTGATAAACTCCGCATCTTAGTCAAGTCATGTTCATAATTTTCTGTTCAGCCATAGCCATGGACTTGTGCTCCTGGTTCCGTATGGCTTTTTCGTAGGCATATAATTCTATCAAGCGGTGTCCTGTTTTTGTGTATTTCCGAGTAACATATACCTCCATCATGCCATATCCGACATTTCTAAATGCGCTGGGTGCTCCTAGGCCACATACACTCCCTAATGCCTGAGGCGCTAGCCACCAAACCAGGCACTAGTACGTTGGCTAGCCTTCATCGAAGGCTTCTTGTTATGTTTGCATTTCAAATTTCTTTGTCAGCTCGGTTCACCAGCTTGGTATTTTGAGTTGAAACAGGTTTAAATATCCGTGTGAGGAGAGATTTCATGGTTGCATTTTCTTCTCGCCAGACTTATGCAATTATTTAGTTGAACGGGATAGGCTAGCAATTCATAGATAATTTTAGTCGATCAACATGCGAAGAACTTTAATCTCGGATTCTACGCATGTCCCCGAATGGTCCTATGTAAACAATATGAAGACATGTCGATGGTTAATGCTGGCTAGAGTTTGTATCTTTGGGGGAAGCAGATTAGTAATGTAACGGCCCAAGTGGCGGTGCGCGGGGAGGAGGGATGGCGGTGCGTCTGCGCCTCGGTCCCCGGACGTGCGTAGGGAAGGGGTCCCTCTCTTGTCCCACATCGCTTAAGGGGGGAGTCCTGAGCTAGTTTATAAGACTTTGGTCCCTCTAATTTGTGTAACGCGTTTTAAAGCCATGAGAATTCAGTGTGGGCCGCTGTGCTCCCAAGACCTAAGTACACAACGCACATGGCTGACTAGCTAATTAAAGATATTGCCAGAAAACATGCTGTGTTCTTCTTTAATGATATGCAATAACGTTTTGTCTATCTAATTGTATGCTTTAATTACAGGTAGCAACTTGGAGCGGGCATGCTGCTAAGGTTTGTTTGCTGCTGTTATTTGGAGAGCACTTATTAAGTGTTGCTGTTGATGGTAATGTGTGCAAATGGGTATTCAAATAATAATTGAGAACTTTTCGCCCTTGGGACGCATCTCGTTCGATGGCAATTTTACTCCTGATTGTGTAATGCATCCCGACACTTTCTTAAATAATGTGACTATCCTCTTTACCTCGTCAACTTTCAGTTCATATTCGCTAGCGATGTTTTTTCTTGTCCTTTTTTCTCTCTCATGCACCTCTAATTAATTTGCAAAGTTTTCTCAGTTTGTTTCGGTAGTAAAGATTTGAGAAAAGTAACAGATAAGCTGGAAAAAAAGCAACCTGAGAAATTGCTTGCCGTTTGCTTTGTTTTATACCCATCTTGAAATTATCCACCATGAAAATGAAAATGAGTAGATTTCTTAATAGAGTACAATCATTTTATCATTTACCTTTTCTATATTTTTAAAAGCTGGACATATTGTTTACTTGAGAATGTAATACTATACTGTATTTAAAGATAATATATCTGTGCATCTTTAATTAGCTCTTCATAGCAACATCCAGCCAAAGGTCACTAACTTTGGAATGTGTTATTTGAAAAAATTAAGCTGTCGAGGGAAGAAGTATCCAGGGGGCCCAGCCCTGAAGGGCTATGGAGTATTCCGGTCAAAAAATTTTAACACATTTTACCCTTAGCTTCTCTAATATAGATTGATAAGAGGAGTTTGTGATGTTGAAAGCAGCATGGTCCTCATGTAAGCAGCTCGACTTCTTGGACATGACTAGTATGTCGAGAGGTGGGAATGCGAATGCGAAATTGATGAGGATCTTTCCCTATATTCGTTCAACCTCAAAGAACTTAAGAACTTTGATGTGGATTTCATGCTATTAAATTTGTCTTGTCACGAGGTGACCTCCATGAGAGTTGAATTTAATTTTAGATTTTGAGTGTTATTTCTTGCTATGAAATGTAACACAGGCAAAACACGAGTCCCATTTGTTTTATTACGTGAGTTCGCCCTTACTTTTGGGATTTGCTTTATTAAAACACATCCTCCTTCTTTGCTCTTGACAACCTTTTATTACATTGAATCGGCTATATTTACCCTTATTGCCTCACTCTTGATTTAAGATTAATATTTTCACCCTTTATTATTGGCTCACGGCACCCTTCTATTATCCCTTGCAATCCCGCTCTTAGTTTAATATTATTTCTTAAGTTTTTTTTCTTCTTCTTCTTTTTTCATTTTTACTAAAAGAAAAGCTTATTCTTCCACACTCATTACATTTCACAGTTTTCTTCTTATTTGTCTTCTTGAACTTATTCTAACACTAACCATATATTAGAGTAAGGAAATATTAATTTTTCTGCAAATTGTTTACTTTTACTTTTGTATATTATCCTCACGGTCGTGAATTTGTTTACTTCAAATTTTGGTACAAATTTACGAGAATTTACTCAAACATTGAATATTGTGGTTCATGTATGCATTATACACAATTTACTCAAAGATTATCCTCTTACTTGAGCTCAAATTACTTTTTGAATAATTGTTTCCTAATACAGACCCAAAAGAATTTAAATGTTTCCTAATATAAAAAGAAATATAAAATCATGAACAAAATAATTTTTTTTTTTGCATTCTTGTATTTCGCATTATATCACAATCTCCATCCTATATAAGCCACATGTTGGTTTTGAATTTCACTAACTAGAATTTGACCGTGCAGTCTCGATCTCTCTATCTATTGTATCAATCGTGAAAAACTTTATCCCATTTAAAAAAAAAAAAAAAAGAAGAAGAAGAACTAATAAAACTTAAAGTAAAAAAGTAACATTCAAAGAGGGTCGCAGAGCCATGGTCATAGACTCATAGCTTGAGGTTTCAAGCTGCTCCTGCAGCTGCTCAAGCCTCGCGTGGGTGGAGCCGGTCCGGCACAGCGGGAGGCGCGCAGAAAGCGCTTTACGAGAGAGCAATAAAGCATTGTCGGTTCAAAAATCGGTTTGGTCTTTGCCGAGCACCCGTCTATTTTTCCCAAGGGCGACGATGCAAAGAGCGACGGTGCTACCGAAGAAGAAGGAGACCATTGCGTTCTAAAGACTATCCTCCGAAGTCAAATCCTCGTAAAATCTCATCAACTTTCTTGAAAGTCTCGACTGTTGCTTATTGATAATCTTTTCTGGCTCGTTTGATCGGAGTGATTTTTGATTGATTGATGGGATCATGCTTACCGTATCAACAAGATATGACTTTAACATCACTATGTTAAAAATTCAACATGTATTAGCCCTAAAACTTTAAGATGTCATTTGACATGTTCCTATCGTCCGTAGATTAATGTATGTCCAATACAGCATCACGACTCATCAAGAGTGATTTGTAAATAATAATATTAGCATTGGGGTTAATTTATACTTAAGGCACAAATTTTCACAATATAGATAGGCAAAAGTATTATCCCGAAAATAACTTGGAGAATTCACTAATGACATCTTGCGCTCCAATTCCAATAAATCAATGCCGTGTCGATTCATATTAGCCCAAAGTATGATTTCAAAATAAATAAGCGCCATTGCAAGGAATTAATTTTTTCCGATCGAGCTATGGGGACTATTTTCCCGTATACAATTGAGGAACTTTCCGGTAGTTTTCAGTTATTGATAGAGTTGACTATTTCAATATCGTACCATTGACGAGGACCCATCCCATTTGGTTTATATCTTTCGAATCAGGGTGAAGATACTTAATTAGAAAAATTTTGCATTTCAATGACCACACGAGAAAAACAGTACATTCCTACACATTATCATAATAAAATTTATATCATTTATAAAAGCTCAAATATTGTAAACACTAATGTTGATGACGTTAAATGTGATGATGCCGAGTTTTTATTTTATTTTTATTTTTTTTGCTTTGTTGAAAATGAAAAGAAAAGCAAAACGAGAAAGTGCCTTATCTAAAACTCACTGCACTCTATTATAGTAACATTCATATCATTTATAATACCTCGGATATTGCTAGCACTAATGTTGGAAATATATAATGTGGTAATGCATAGTGTTTTTTTTTTTTTTTTTCCTTTATTGAAAATGAAAAGAACTTGTACCATTTGGGTTCCAATCTGAATCCATCATCACTACAAATCCATCACAACACACGAACTAATTAGTTCAATTAATTCCAAATTAAGTTCGAATATTGTATTTTAATGGATTACATAAATTTCAAGATCATCGACCCCAATAGTAAATTCATATCTTGTATATAAAATGGAAAGAAAAAGCAAAATTAGAAAATGTATGTGCCATTTGAGTTGAGATCGAGGTCATGTCGCATGAACTAATTAGTTCTATCAATCCAATATTAAAGTTTCGATTCTTGTATATTTTCAGTTGATTAGATAAGTACAAGTTTTATGAGACACATTAGAAAAATAGTACCTTTCTAAGGCCTAAAATTCATATTATTTATAATTGCTCCGGTGATTATGCAAGGAGTTTTCTTTTTCTTTATTGAAAATGAAAAGAAAAGGAAAATGAAAAAGTGATCGAGCCGGAGCACGGTGACGTGGAGGGGCTGGCCCACCTTATATTTATTCTCCTCAGTCAGTCCAGATGATGGGTCCCACGGGAGGAACGTGTCGCGCTCCCGCCTTCTCCGTAATTTTCTCCCTAATCCTCCCGCTCCGTAATCTAAGGGAAAAAGGAAAGCTTGCGCTCCACGTCAAATCGTATCACCAATTGAATCCGTTAGGATTCTGTGTCCGCTGATATCGGAGCTCTCCTCCCTCCTTCCTCTCTCTCCATAAGAATCTGCTCTCATCCTCTTCACGAGTCGTCGTCGAGCTGGTCCTCGCTTCGCTAATTCATCATCGCAATGTTGCGGAAACCTTTCCATGGATGGAGGATCAAGCAAGGAATCCAGAAACTGACAGTGATTCGCGCGCCTTCACCTCGCCTTTATCCGGTTCTGAATGGGCCGGCTCGGCCAGTCGCCCCACCCCCACCCCACGCACCTCGCTCTCTCCTCTCCCCCTCTCTTCTTCTCCTTCGCGATCCGGCCCCCCTCCACCGTCGCGTACTACTCTCGTGCACCCGAGCCCAACGCTGATTCCGTGGAGGACCAGCTCGATGAGCCGAACCCCAACGCGCAGAGCCAGGTCGATGAGGTGAGTGTTATGAAGGTTGTGAGCTCTAAATTTTGAATTTGGAATGAAAATTCAGTTGTTGCACTGGGCTTGATGATTGTTTTTTGCCCCAAAAATGTGTGGCAGTGAAAGAGAATGATTTATCCAACCCTAATTTCTCAGTTCTCGTTCAATGGTTGTTATACTTGTTTTGTTTGGACTTAAACTCCCTTCACAATTTTACCTCTTTATATAGATTTTTAGTAACAATTCTAAAGGAATATCTGAATTTTGTATTTACATCTCCATTCTGTCATGGGTGAATGTCTTTTCATTTGGTACAAATCAAAGGTCAATTTGATTTCATCTCCATCTGTGGGTGGTTTTTGATGATCCATCCAGGCATGTTTTTCTGCAATCTGTTTCCAGTTTTGATCGCTATAACTTATGAGGTGTCTGGTTTAGACCAAATCTTATGTCGGCATTAATCTGTTTGCTACATCCTTTTGCATCTCTTTTAAATGGACTCAACATATATATAATGGATCTCACTTGAGTTGTTTATTAGGATGCTAATATGCCTGAGGACCCTCCCCAACAAGAGTATTTTCCCTAATCCCAAGAGGTATTGCCTTCTTTTCCCTTCCTTTCTGTAAGGCCTTTCCTTCCATTGTCTGTGGTTCTGATGGCTTTATGGCTTTATCGGCTTCAATGAAAATCAATGTGAGGTGATTATTTGTAATAAATCAATGTAGGTGATTATCATGTAATTAATTAGGAGGCGTAATCCATGCCAAGGAAATGCAGAATAATATCCTTTTAGGCTCTACATATATCCCTATGGATCTCACTTGAGTTGTTTATTAGGTTGCTAATATGCGTGATGAGGAAGAACAAGAACAAGAGTATGTTGGTGGTTACCCAGTAAAGGTATTGCCTTATTTTCCCTTCCATGCATCTATTCCATTATTGAGTTTATGGGCTTCAACCAAATCCTCCACGCATTTATTGCCAAGGAAATGCAGAACAATATACTTTTGAGCAGCAAAGACCACTTCATCAACTCACTTACGTTGTTGCATTTTTAGTTAGGAGTATTTTTAGGAGTTGATGACTTTTATGGAGTTGCCCTAGTGGCCATCTTGAATTGCAGTTTTTGGATGGTCTAGATATACAAAGCATTATTTCTCTACTTTACTTTAGTTTGCCCTCTTTAAATTCCATTACTTTCTCTTCTCTAGTATTTTCCCCTGATAATGCATTGGAAAAGCGTTCATCTGAGAAAATTAGAGAGAGATGCAGGGCAGCATCATTGGTAAGATTTATTGCTTTGGATCTCATTGAAAATATTGCGAGTGCTTCTTGCATGTGGTATAGTGGACCATCAGAGAGAAGTCATTACACTTCGCAAAATTTCTGGTTTTCTGCATTAGGAGATGAAATATGTTGAGGAGACATTGGACCGTTTTTACTGAGAAATGAGCAAGGAAGTGGAGACAATTCTTCACGAGGGAGACCCGTGAGTATTCTCTCTATTTTTTTTGCGTGGAATTGATCTATCCTCTGTGGAGGATGACACCTGAGTCAAGACCTAGTTGCTTTCAATTTTTCATTCTGCAGTTTTGATTACTTTAACATCCGGTTGTGGTTGTAGGAGGCTACCTGAGAAACTCTCCAAGAGGGTGGTGGTCACATGCCTGCCCCAGGACCCTCCCTGCAGGGACCACCACTGCACATACGTGTACGTGCTCCGGAGGAGGAGGAAACAGGGGTCTGGAGCGAGTGCTGCAAAGAGTGCTGCAAAGGTTCAAGTTCTAAAAAAATTTGAATTCTGAAGATTGTTTGGGAGAAGGAAAATGAAGGGAAAAGGAAATGAGACTTGGAAAATTGAGTTACTTGCATTTGGGCTTGATGATCTGTTTGGTTGCCCACAAAATGTGGCAGTGAAAGAGAATCGACCATAGTTTATTGTCAGATTATTTTTAATGTTGGTGCCCTAAATGTAATAAGATGGCTTTGGTTGCAGGAATCATGTAGAGAACTAGAAGTAGAGCTTGCTATGACTTACTGGCCGAAACTGAAGGTGTTTCTCTCTTCATGCTAATTTAAGATGGTTTTTAGGGTTTCGCTTGCACTGTGCATTGTTCTATGCTTCAGAACGACCTTGATTGCGGTTCCTGTTTTGAGTGCAGGAGGCAGATGCTCTTTGGCCTAGTGATCACTTTCCATTTGAAGTGGATAGGATACCACATAAATGGAAGGTGTGTCTTATATGAATGTTGCTTGTTTCTTTACAAAAACTTATCTCACAAAAAGTTTATGATCACAAGCATTGAGTGGACCATGATGGTTTTCAATAGGTCATGTGGTGCTTGTTTTGTTTCTTGTTTTGTTTGGCCTTCACAATATCCGACCTTTTTATCCCATAGATTTTATCGCTTAACACTCTAATTCTAATTCACATCTTGTGGGTTTTCCTTATGAAGAAGCACCAAAATCGAGTAGAGTGCTCAGGGAGGAGTATTTTGACATATTTTGTGGCAAATTTTTTTCACGGGAGAGGATGTCTTCAGTGTACATCACATGCTCTTTTGATCGGTATCATTTGATACAAATCTAAAGGATCAATTTGATTTCATCTCCATCCCTAGGTGATTTCTAATGGTCAATCCAACAGGTATCCTTTACCATCCGTCACGAGCTTGGCATGTTGTTCTGCAATCTGTTTCCAACTTTGATCACTATAACCCATGAGGTGTCCTGTTTAAGACCAAATTTTATGTCAACATTAGTCCGTCTGCTAGATCCTTTTAGATCCTTTTGTATCTCCTTTAACTGGACTGTTATTTATTAGGTTGTTAATTTGTATCTCAAGATAAATCCTTTTGGATCTCACTTCTTTATTTATTAGGTTGTTAATAAGTTTGAGTTCTCGAGCCAAGATGAAGATGTATTTCGTGTAGCCAAAGAAGAAGCAAGGAAGTACCCTGGCTGGTTGATTGCCCAGAACAAGTAGTGCCTTCTTTTCCCTTCCTCCTTTTAAGGTGTTCTGTTGCTGTTTTAAGTGATAGCTGTAGAGACCGTCTGGACCATCAGCATCATTGACTCATAAATCAATGTGAGAGATGCTTATTATGTAATAGTTAGGGGTAATTCATTTTCCATACATTCATTTCCAAAGAAATGTAGAACAATGCCCTTTTGAGCAGCACAGCATGAGCACTTCATTTTGGAGGCCAACTACGTGATTTCCCACACTAGAGGAAGGCCAAGAATCCGAAAGCCAATTTAACTCACACATATATTTCTCGCTTCTGTTAATACTGTTTTTTTTTTTTTTCCTTTTTTGGGGTACTGGCTGATTGTCCCCTGCAAGTGTTGCCTTCTTTTCCCTTCCTTCCCTAAGGTGTTCTTATCTTCTAAGTGATGGCTGTTGAGAGCCTCTAAGAAATCAATGTGAGAGGTGCTTATTATGTAATTCATTCTCCATGTATATTTATGGGAAATGATTCAGTTCTCCGGAGACAACTTATTCTCCATGAAGAAATCAAGGCGAAGGATGTTGATTTCCTAGGCTAGAGGAGCTAGAGGATGGCTGAGAGTCCAAAAGTCAATGTTGTTGATCGACTTCTATGGACATTGTGAATCTTCATAGATGATTACCATATTTGACTTGAATTGTAGTTTCTTTTAGATGCTCCGTATATACAAAGCATTATTTATGGGTTTACTTTAAATTCCATTGCTTACCTCTTTGACTTTGCTCTTCGACTGCCACAGGTTAGCCGGCAAGGACACAAGGACACTAGCAATGCAACTCTGGGAAAAGTCTAAGTTAATTGTTGGTAAGAATTATTGCATTAGATCTCATTGAAAAATATTGCGAGTGCTTCTTGCATGTGGTATGGTGGACTATTAGTTTGAATAATCGATGGTTTATAAATCCTTAATCGTGTCATGATCTTTTCTTTTTCTGCATGTGGTGTTTATGTTATAACTTGTTTTGTTGCTTTTGTTAGGGAGCGGATTAATGCTTTGGGTGGCCATCCCATCGGGTTTCTACTTTAGATGGAAGAAATGAAATGGGAAAAATTCTGTTGGATAACCTTTGTTGGATAACCTTTGTGACGATGTAATTTACATGGATGGAAATTGTGCATGATCAATCTTATTTAGTGACTTCTATCCTTGGCATGGCATGTAATTTTCGTAACAAGATTCTGGTATTCAAGGTAGATTGTCAGGTGTCAGTCAGGAGTAGGTGGATATATTCTTATAATTCAGTTGGCAGTACTTGTTTTCTGATCTGGACGTGGGAGGTGGTGTTCCTGGAGTGGATGCTTGTGCTGCTACGGATTGACTGAGATGGGAAAAGATTAGGAAGGTAGAAATTATGGGAGGATTCTCGTTGAAGTTTAAAATTAGAACAATTGGTATTCAAAGGAGTATTGCCAAGGTTAGGGATAGTGACTAGACTTGTTGAATGGACGCGCAAGGTAGGCATAATGAGGACTGCAAGATGGTGTGTAGTGGTGGGTGCCCGTTGCGGCATGGTGGATCAATACTAGTGGATCGATCATGGCCTGTCGGCTTGTTAGGACCTCTTGAGCTCACTGGGTCTGAACCTAAGCAAGCAATTTCATTCTTTGGGTCGCTCATCCTTAGAGCTCATCCTTAAACCTATATTATGAGAAAAGTACTCTCTTTCATTGAGGTTTATTGGACTGCACAGCTTGTTCGTCAATTGCATCTCTCATGAAATCCAACTTCTAGTTAGGTTTGCTTCTAATTTAGAACAGTCCACTTCAAATGTGTGACTTTTTAAGAAACGTGAATCAAAACACCCTAACATCAAATCCAAAATTTAAATTAAGTTTGATGAACATCAAGACACCATGTCAATCTGATTTAGTACCCATGGTATTTCTTGTTTTAATTGACATTCCTATTTTAAACTTGTAATGTGATGTATCCTCATCTGCTTAAAACATGCCATGGTAATCTAGCTATATAATTTGCCAAGATGAGATTAAGTCATTTTCGCGAAATAATTCATATGCTTTAGTTCTCTCATAAATGCGGCTATAATGTCCAAGGATTACAACTTCTTAGTCCTCATATACAATTAAATTGCACATGAAACCTCCTCTCCGTCATAAGGCATAGACGAGCACTTTGGCTAGAGTGCTATCAAGCCCTTTAAGTAAATTTCACCATTTTTTTAAGGAAAAAAAAAAAGAAAAGCTTGCGACTTCATTTGTGCCATCTCAAGTGATCAATGAATTTCTTTTTATGAAATTGCTTCAACTATGGCTTCTCTCAAATGGGAACTTCTGCTTGTAATCGTAGCTTGTCACCATCTTTGGGGTGGTATAATAGAACCACTTTGTTCCAAATCATGGCAAAATACTCAACAAGGAGCAAGACTCGAAACCAAATAAAACAAAAACAATAGATACTTGAAACAAGATTTGTGAGCAAACTACTCCAACCTACACTTCGCAGCAAGAATGTCTTCTTGGCCGTTCAGGATCAAGAGCATGGGAAAAGACAATAAGATTTTCTTTTCTCTTTCTTTTTCAATCAAAGAAAGGTCAATGCAATTGAATGATCTATAATTTAAATTCCACAATAGTGGAAAAATTCCACAATGCTAGATCTAGTGCCCAAAACCTCCTCCTTTTCTTCTTCTTCTTCTTATCTTATCTTTTTTTTGTATTAAATCTTCAAACCCAATAATTAAACTCAAAATAGGATGAAAAAAGGGACAAAGGGATTATATTTATCGTGTTGCTTAATGGAAGGAGAAATCGTTTATTGAAAGGATGGGTTCACAGCATGGCTCCCCCATCAACACCCTGGCTAGTGCCTTCACCTCATCACCGCATCTCTATCCCACCCAAAAGAAAAGAAAGATAAAACTTTGAAGAAATCACCGTTGAAAAATTGATAATTCAAAAATACTAGGCCTTCGGTATGTGTAACAATCATCATTGATGATAAGTCTTGCTGAGATGTGCCAAGGTAATATTGACTATTGATTTTACATGACAAGCCCATGTAAACATCATAAGCAAAATCACAACAAAAGACGACTTATGCCAAAATTACTTCATTGGAATGGCCTAAGTTGACAAGAGGAGCAGAGTATTTAAGAACATTTTCTTACTCTCTTTTTCGGTGTTTTGAACGAAAAAGGAGGTTAAATGCTCCCTCCTAACTCAACAATTCAGCATTATCATCTTCTGTTCATATTAACCTCCATGTCAAAACATCCGAAAAGAAAATAACATTCTCCTCAAATCCTTGACAACTTGATAGTGTTGAGTAGGTCACTCCCAATTGGAGAGGCCAATGCAATTATGTATATCTGCAGTAGAATATGTATAGTAGTGAGTGTGTAAAAGAAAAAGAAAAAAGGGAGAAAAAGAAAAACAATATATCAAAAGAGATGGGGGAGATAAATCAACGTGATTTTTCACATCTAGAAAATCAAGGGAAATTGGAAAAGAAATCAAAGTGATATTCTCATATATACAAAATCACGAGAGATTATGAGATAAATCTACGTGATTTTGTATTGTATAATTCCTATTTGGGATTGTATTTGCTCCTATGAATAGGAGTCCTCCTCAGCGGAGAAGAGGTTACATAAAAGCAAGAATATCAGAGTAGCGTAGCGGAAGAAACAGTTTTCTTCTTCCAAGAAAGAGAGTTATCTTTGAGTGAGTTATCCAGTTTATAAGAGGTTCAGATCCACAAATTGAAGACAGAGATCCACCTTTTGGTGAAGTTGTATCCCATTATTTATCATAGTGGAAGTTTGAAGTGGACTACGGTCCCGTGGTTTTTCCCTTTGCCTTGGAGGGTTTTCCACGTTAAAATTCCGGTGTTATTTATTACTCATCCTTACTGCTTTCAGTTAGTATTTTATCCTATTTAATTTTCACAGAAATAGTATCGGGAAAAATTTTATGGGCGTTCTCCACAAATATATTTTTCCCAACAAGTGGTATCAGAGTGAGGTTGCTCTATTTATTATTTTTCTGTGCAGAATTAAATGGAGGAAAATTTTGGCAACATGATAAAATTGACTGCATTCAATTATGCAATCTGGAAACCAAAGATGGAGAATCTGCTATACATTAAAGATCTTTGGAGGCCAATTGTGATACCGACGGAGGTATAAGTACTAACGTCCGAGGAGTCAGATCCTGTAATGGAAGCCAAATTGGCATAATCTTCTGGTGGCAAACCAATGACAATGTCTGATAGCAAATGGATGGTGCTCAATCGGAAGTGTGCCGCTCAAATCTGACAATGGATTGATAAGAGTATTTTTCAAAATTTTGATAATGAACATGATGCTGGTGTTCTTTGGCAAAAATTAGAGAAGATGTACGCAAGAACAACGGCGCGAGAATAAAGCAAATCACATGCGGCGGCTCGTGAATCTGAAATACAAAGACGGGAGCAGTGTCTCGGAACACTTGAGCGAGTTCCAAGGTATAGTAGACCAACTTAATTCTATGAAGATGACATTAGATGATGAATTGCAGGCATTACTGCTGCTTAGCTCTTTGCCAAATAGTTGGGACACACTTGTTGTGTCAGTCAGCAACTCGGCTCCTGATGGCAAGCTTACCATGGACGTGGTAAAAGATAGAATGTTGAATGAAGAATCTTGGCGAAAAGAGAGTGGAGTCAACCCTGCATCCGAGACTCTTGTCATTAATCGACAAGAAAATCAAGAACAGAGAGGGAGAAGCAAAAGCCAAAACTTCCGGAATCAGCAACGAGGAAGGTCCCAATCCAACTTCAGACGAGACAAGAAGTGCCATCATTGTGGTAAACTGGGACACTTCATCCGAGAATGCAAAAAGCTAAAGGCGGAAAAATCAAAAAGTCATAACATCAACAAAGCTAATGAGAACTAGACGAATGACACTGCAAATATTGCGGATGAGGTGATCATTATTCAAAGTGATGATTCCATTAATCTTGCATCCCAAGATTCGACATGGGTAGTTGATTCTGGCGCATCCTACCACGTCACGCCTCGTCAAGATCTTTTTACTTCTTACACCATTGGTGATTTTGGACTCGTAAAGATGGGAAACGAAGGTACGTCCAAAATTATTGGTATGGGTAATATTTATTTGGAGACTAATGTTGGATGTAGGCTACTACTCAAAGATGTGAGACATGTTCCGGACATACGCCATAATCTTATATCTGCCGGCAAGCTTGATGACGAAGGCTACATCAATTTCTTTAGTGATGGAAAATGGAAGCTCAGCAAAGGTAATTTGGTGATAGCCAAAGGAGAAAAGTCTAACTCTCTCTATATCACACAATTCAAGCCGTGTAGAGGAGAGGTGAATGTAACCGAAAAGGAGTCACCACCGAGTTTTGGCATAAGCGACTCGGACACATGAGTGAGAAAGGACTTAAGATTCTCACTAGGAAGCAACTTCTACCCGGAATAAAAGGTACTGCATTATGAGAAAACAACATAGAGTAGCATTTCACAATTCCCCACCATCTAGAAAAGTTGAAATTTTAGATCTGATACATACTGATGTATGCACAATGCAAACTAGGACACTTGGAGGTGCGCTTTATTTTGTAACATTTATTGATGCCCACTCTAGAAAGGTGTGGGCATTTGCTTTGAAAACTAAAGATCAAGTGTAGGAAATGTTCAAGCAATTTCATATGAAGGTTGAAAGAGAAACAGGCAAGCGATTGAAGTGTGTACGCTCTGACAACGGTGGTGAATACCGAGGACCTTTTGAAGATTATTGCAAAAACCTTGGGATCAAACTAGAAAGATCCGTACCAAAAACACCTCAACACAACGGTGTCGCAGAGCGGATAAATAGAACCATATGTGAAAGAATCAGATGTATGCTCTCCAACGCAAGGCTGCCAAACCACTTTTGGGGTGAGGCAATGAGAATTGCGGTTGATTTAATCAACCTATCACCTTCAACTCCACTTAACGGTGATGTACCTCAAAGTGTCTGGACCGGTAAGGATATTTCTTATGGCCACTTGAAGGTGTTCGGCTGTAGAGCATTTGTTCACATTCCAAGGGATGAGAGATCAAAGCTTGATGGAAAATCAAAGCAATGTATTTTTTTTTTTTTTGGGTACGCACATGAAGAATTCGGCTACAAACTTTGGGATCCCATTAACCAGAAAATAGTCAGAAGCAGGGACGTGGTATTTCTTGAAGATCAGACAATCGAGGACTTTGAGAAGCACGAGAAATCTCCATCAACAGACGAATACGAGTTGATCTTTGTCGCTCCTCCTATCAACAAGCAAGTTAAATCTAGGATTGAAGGTATGACTACTTCAACCGAACTTGAACCTGAACCAATTGTTGAACAGGTCCCATATGAACCTCATTGAGGAGATCAACTCGTGAACGACAAAGTCGTAGATATTCTCCCAATGAGTACATGATGCTCACGACGGGGAGAATGAGAATTACCAAGAAGCTTTATTCCACGAGCACAAAGAGGAGTGGTTAAAAATCAGGAGGAGATGAAATCCAAAGAAAATCATACTTATGATTTAGTCAACTTGAGGAAGAAAAGCTCTCAAAAACAAGTGGGTGTTCAAACTAAAGATGAAGAAGGTAACTCAGCCACGATACAAAGCAAGGTTGGTTGTGAAGGGATTCACCAAGAAAGATATCGACTTCGATGAGATATTTTCTCTGTAGTTAAAATGTCCTTCATCCGGTTATCCTTGGCTTGGCAAAAGCTTGAACTTGGAGTCGAGCAACTTGACGTGAAGACCGCATTTTTACATGGAGATCTAAATGAGGAGATCTACATGGATCAGCCATAAGGTTTCAAAATCAAAGGCAAAGAAAATCTTGTGTGTAAATTGAGGAAGAGTCTTTATGGGCTCAAAGGCACCAAGACAGTGGTACATAAAATTCGATTCCTTCATGGAAGAAAATGGGTTCAACAAAACCACCGCTGATTGCATCAAGAAACATGGTAATTTCCTCATTCTTTTGCTTTACGTTGATGACATGCTGATTGTTGGTCAGGATAAAAGCAAGATCAACAACTTAAAGAAGGAATTGAGCAAGTGCTTTGTGATGAAGGATTTGGGACTTGCAAAACAAATTCTTGGGATGGAAATCTTGCGAGACAGACAGAATCGTAAACTCTGGCTATCTCAAGAACGGTATGTTAATAAAGTTCTTGAAAGATTTAATATGAATAAATTCAAAGCAGTTTGTTCTCCACTTGCAAATCATTTTAAACTCAGCTTAGATCAATGCCCAAAAAGTGAGACAGAAAAGAAGGAAATGGAAAAAGTCCCTTATGCATCGGCGGTTGGCAGTCTAATGTACGCGATGGTATGTACGAGGCCTGATATCGCGTATGCAGTTGGTGTGGTAAGTATATTTCTATCTAATCCTGGTAAGGAACATTGGGCAGCAGTCAAATGGATATTCAGGTATCTTCGTGGTACATCTAATAATTGCATATGTTTGGGTGATGGTAAAACTGTGTTAGAAGGTTTTTCGGATTCAGACATGGCAGGAGACGTGGACTCAAGAAAGTCTACATCGGGATATCTAATGACTTTTGCAGGGGGAGTAGTTTCATGGCAATCTCGACTACAAAAATGTGTTGCCCTATCTACTGCTGAAGCGGAGTATATTGTGATAACGGAAGCATGTAAAGAACTCTTGTGGATGAAGAAGTTTCTATAAGAAGTGGGCCACAACCAAGAGGAGTATATCTTGTATTCAGATAGTCAAAGCGCAATACACCTCAGCAAAAATGCAACTTTCCACTCTAGATCCAAACACATTGATGTCAGATATCATTGGATATGTGTTGGAAGAAAAAGCCCTACAGCTAAAGAAGATACACACTGACAACAATGGCTCGAGATATGATGATAAAATCTCTATTGCAAGCCTGTCGAACTTTTGCAGGTTTGACGCCTTCTCCAACTTGCTCGTGAGGGGGAGATTTGTTGAGTAGGTCACTCCCAATTGGAGAGGCCAATGCAATTATGTATATCTGCAGTAGAATATGTATAGTAGTGAGCGTGCAAAAAAAAAAAAAAAAAGGGAGAAAAAGAAAAAAAAAATATCAAAAGAGATGGGGAAATAAATCAATGTGATTTTCCACATCTAGAAAATCAAGGGAAATTGGAAAAGAAATCAAAGTGATATTCACATATATACAAAATCATGAGAGATTAGGAGATAAATCTACGTGATTTTGTATCGTATAATTCCTATTTGGGATTGTATTTGCTCCTATGAATAGGAGTCCTTCAGCGGAGAAGAGGTTACACAAAAGCAAGACTATGTAGCGGAAGAAACAATTTTCTTCTTCCAAAGAGAGAGTTATCAAATGAGAGGCAGAGAGATCCACCCAAGTTGTATCCCATTATTTATCATAGTGGAAGTTTGAAGTGGACACGGTCCCGTGATTTTTCCCTTCGCCTTGGAGGGTTTTTCCGTTAAAATTCGGTGTTATTTATTACTCATCTTTACTGCTTTCAGTTAATTTTATCCTTTTTAATTTTCATAGAAATAGTATCGGGAAAATTTTATTCTCCACAAATATATTTTTCCCAACAGATAGTAATCATCAAAACATATTTTCTAATCGTAACAATTTGATTGTAAGTAGTTATTAAAGCTATGAAACACATAAGAAAAGGAGCAGCATAGAAATATGTATTTTTGTACGTATGTAACGTTATGGTCTTTCAGAAGAAGACGACGAATAAAAAGGGGATGAGAGGAAGACGATCTCCACTAAAAACAGAAAAAGAAAAGACAATTACATCAGTATGGAAAGCGAAACCACACCCTCATGGCCCTCAATAGAATCAATGGAGACGATCATGTTAATATGAAAAGCAAAAACTTTCGAAAAATTGACAGCCAATGGCACGCCTTCACCTCGCCTGAACCCGGTTCGTGAATCGCCTGGCTTGGCCTGGCCACTCGTCCAACTCCACGCGGCTCACTCTCTTCACCCATGTTAAGAATCCAAACCCCAATGTGGAGAGCCCGAGAGAGAGCTCTGTTGGAGTCGATGACGGGAGCGAGGACGAGGGCGAGAGATTCGGTTGCAGGAGGACGCTAGCCGGAACGAGACATGGGTGTCGGGTGAGTGTTTGGGAAAACTTTTCCTCTAAATTTTTTGGAGAATTTGTGACGATGCAATTGTATTTCCAAAGGCTTTTTAAGGTTTTATTTGATTTGGCTTTTAGGGAAAAACTTTGGAAATGTGTGAAAATAAACGGAGTTTTTGAAATTGATAAATTATTATTTAAAAATTCACTTGAAAAATTTTTGATTTAAATAGTGTTTAGAAAAATCATAATGTAACTAACTTTTATTCATTTTCTTTTTTTTTTTTAAATCTTAAAACTAGTGAAGGGTTAGCAGTTGGCAACCTTGCAAACAAGACTGGTGGGTGCTAAACTACCTCGCTCCTAGCTAGATTTGGCTTTCTGAGCCGGCCTCATGCAACTATTAAGAAGGTTCACTAGTGAAGATGAATGGTTCCTTCTATGAGGCCAAAATAGAAAAATTAAAAAAATTGATGAGGATGGTTTTGGGTGAAAAAAATTATTGAAGGGGTAGAGAAGTGATTCCAAAGAAAGTTTGAACTCGCTCGCCTCAATTGAGGAAGGTTCACTAGTGAAGATGAACAGTTCCTCCTATGAGGCCAAAATAGGAAAAAGAAATTGATGAGGATGGTTTTGGGTGAAAAGAATTAATTCAAGGGGCTTTGGCCCAAAGCCTTGTAGAGTAGTGGTTTAGAAGAAGAGGAAGAAGAAAAAAGAAAAGTAAAAATAAAAATTATATTCTGAAAAAATAAAAATAAAAATAAATTAAAAATTTAATTTTTAAAAAATAAAAAATAAATTAAAATTCGATTTTTAAAATAATTATTTTAAAATTATAAAAATTATTCATTAAATGGGTCGATTTGGGTCGGACCATTTATGACCCGACCCAAACCCGACCCGATCCACCCGTTTAATGGGTCTCTTTGTTGCGGCTGTCTATGAAACACGTTCCAATTCCAGAGACAGTGGACGGTGCGTACTCCGTCGCTTTCTCCGAGCTCCATCCGTTGGGGTTCTCGTCGCTCGATCGGGCAGAAGGATCGCCGGAATTTCTTCGCCTCCGCGTTCCTGGGTTCGCGAGAGTGTAGCATACGTACCAGTAGAGATATCGTCTTTGCGAGGATGGGCATCGTGTCGAAGGAATCGATCGAGGTGATGTGGTGTTTGAATAACTCGGAACCGATGGATTGTCGTTTTTCTTGCGGGAACTTATCTTCTTGCGGATTGTGGCAGACTGTAGGAATGTGAGCATAATAAATGAGTAGCTGCTATAAGTACGAGGAATGCCGATTTTCGTAATTTCCCTTTTCCCTCAGAGATACTCTAAAAGTGGGAGAATCGGCGCCTGTCGCTTTGTTGTCTTGTTAGCAAGAGATCTGTGCTTTACGATATGGCTAGAATTTTATGGACTAGAGATCTCTCTGCACGAATCGAGGATTTGATCGGGGCGCACTAAATTACATAGAGATTCAAGAATTTTAAAAAGAAGAAAGATGTTTGCAAATACAGAAAAGAATCTTCTTGCAACTGGTCGAAGGGATGGGTCCATGCAGAAGGCTTTTCAGCTTTCACACGATTTAGGGTGACTTTTGAGACAACATTAATTTGGACCAAACCCAAATAGTGTTTGGTGAACATTTATTTTACAAATTTTGATATCCAATTTGAAAAGTAATTTTTCGAATAAAATTTGAGAGAGAGAATGAATTGAGGTTGTGCGACCTTGAGCCTGGTCGGAGGCCATGTGACACCAACGCCATGGTCGCACGAATCCCACGTGGAGGTTGAGCTGTAAGCTTGCTGGCTCAAGAATCTTTATTTCTCTCATAGTCTTAAGGAAAAAAAAGTATTTCATTTGCTTCTCTCTTTTCTTCATCATGTCTCTGTGCCTTGCAAGAATAACTCGTAGGTTGAGAATAGCCATACTCAGCCATCCCAACCCACCACCTTTCCTCCCCAAGCTCATCTCCATTCCCCATGCTCGCTCTCTCCCCTCCTCCCTCTCTTCTTCCACCGCCGCAAGCTCACATTTCATCCTCTTTTCGCACGTTATTCATCCAGTGACAAGGGTAATGGGGTACCCAAGTTCCGGAACAAGAAAGCCCATATTTCGGGTCGAGTTGGTGGTACATGAGAGCCCTAAGTGCACCACCCTCTTTATGTTAGGAAAGAGACCCCCAATGGCCGGCCGCCGAGTAATGCGGCGGCGAGCGGAGGATGAAAGAGAAAGGAAAATAAAAAAAGAAACAAAAAGATTTGATTTTTTTAAGGAATTAATTTGATAAGAAAAATGTTTCATTTACGAAGGAATCCGAAAAACGGAAAGTTTCTGTTTTTGGTTTTTTCAAGGGAACTGGAAAATCTTTTCAAAATATTGAACAATCTGTTCTCACGTTTTGCACTCTTTTTAATAATATTTTTATTTCTTTATTTTTTTTTAAATCAATAATAAAATTCATATCATTTATAAAAGCTCAAATATTGTAAACACTAATGTTGACGACATTAAATATGATGATGCCGAGGTTTTTATTTTTTATTTTTTGCTTTGTTGAAAATGAAAAGAAAAGCAAAACGAGAAAGTGCCTAGGCTGTTTGGGTTCTTATCTAAAACTCATTGCGCTCTATTATAGTAACATTCATATCATTTATAATTCCTTGGATATTGCTAGCACTAATGTTGGAAATATAAAACGTGGTAATGCATAGTGTTTTTTTTTTCTTTTCCTTTATTGAAAATGAAAAGAACCTGTACCATTTGGGTTCCGATGTGAATCCATCATCACTACGCTCCATCACAACACACGAACTAATTAGTTCAATTAATTCCAAATTAAATTCTAATTTTTGTATTTTAATTGATTACATAAATTTCAAGATCATCAACCCCAACAGTAATTTCATATCTTGTATATAAAATGGAAAGAAAAACAAAAATAGAAAGTGTATGTGCCGTTTGAGTTTCGATCTGAAGTCACGTCGCATGAACTAATTAGTTCTATCAATCCAATATTAGAGTTCCGATTCTTGTATATTTTCAGTTGATTAGATAAGTGCGAGTTTTATGAAACACATTAGAAAAACAGTACCTTTCTAGGGCCTAAAATTCATATTATTTATAATTGCTCCGGTGATTATGCAAGGAGTTTTCCTTTCTCTTTATTGAAAATGAAAAGAAAAGGAAAATGAAAAAGTGACTATGCCATTTGGGTTTCGGTCATAGCCGGAATTTTTGTATTTTCAATTGGACCCCAAAAGAACACCTTCCGCTCCGTAATCTAACGGAAGAAGGAAAGCTTGCGCTCCACGTCAAATCGTATCACCAATTGAATCCGTTAGGATTCTGTTTGTGTCCGCTGATATCGGAGCTCTCCTCCCTCCTTCCTCTCTCTCCATAAGAATCTGCTCTCATCCTCTTCACGAGTCGTCGTCGAGCTGGTCCTCGCTTCGCTAATTCATCATGGCAATGTTGCGGAAACCTTTCCATGGATGGAGGATCAAGCAAGGAATCCAGAAACTGACCGTGATTCGCGCGCCTTCACCTCGCCTTTATCCGGTTCCTGAATGGGCCGGCTCGGCCAGTCGCCCCACCCCCACCCCCCACCCCACGCACCTCGCTCTCTCCTCTCCCCCTCTCTTCTTCTCCTTCGCGATCCGGCCCCCTCCACCGTCGCGTACTACTCTCGTGCACCCGAGCCCAACGCTGATTCCGCAGAGGACCAGCTCGACGAGCCGAACCCCAACGCGCAGAGCCAGGTCGATGAGGTGAGTGTTGTGAAGGTTGTGAGCTCTAAATTTTGGATTTGGAATGAATTCTGGGGATTGTTTGGGAGAGGAAGATGAAGGGAACTGAGACTCGGAAAATCGTGTTCTTGCGTTTGTGAGCTCTAAGTTATGCCCATGTGCGAAGGTGTGTCTTATATGAATGTTTATCGCAGTCCTCGGGCTTGTTTCTTTGCCAGACCTGGATGGAAGGCTTTGTTGGCTTAGTGTTCCCTCCCCCAAGCAAGAAGTTTGGTGAAAGTCACAGAGCATTGACGAATTAGTGGATGATGATCGTTTTTAATAGGTTGGGTGATACTAGTTTTGTTTGGACTCTAGAACTGCCTTCACAATTCTAGCTTAATGCTGTAATTCTAATTCGCATCTCGTCTTCAATATCGGCTATTATACTCGAGGAGAAGAGTATTCTGACATATATTTTGTGGCAGATTCTTGTAATGGAAGTGAATGTCTTCAGTGTACATTAAATGCTCTTTTGATTAGTATCATTTAATACAAATCTAAAGGATCAATTTGATTACATCTCCATCCGTGGGTGGTTTTTAATGGTCCATCCAACGGGTATCCTTTACGTCGCATGTTTTTCTGCAATCCGTTTCCAGTTTTGATCGCTATAACTTATGAGGTGTCTGGTTTAGACCAAATCTTATGTCGGCATTAATCTGTTTGCTACATCCTTTTGCATCTCTTTTAACTTTTAACTGCACTCAACATATAAGGATCTCACTTGAGTTGTTTATTAGGATGGTAATATGCCTGAGGACTCTCCCCAACAAGAGTATTTTCATGGTATCCCAATCCCGATAGAGGTATTGCCTTCTTTTTGTTCTGTCCTTGTTCCAGCAAGGACGCATTTTAGTTTATCGGCTTCAATGAAAATCAATGTGAGGTGCTTATTATGTAATAATTAGGGGTGTAGTTCATTCTCCATGCATTTAGTGCCAAGGAAATGCAGAACAATATCCTTTTAGACCAAATACATCCTTTTGCATCTCTTTTAACTGGATTCAACATATATCCTTATGGATCTCACTTGAGTTGTTTATTAGGTTGCTAATAAGATGCCTAAGGACTCTGCCCAACAACGGTATGTTGGTGTTTACCCAATAGAGGTATTGCCTTCTTTTCCCTTCCTTTCTCTAAGGCATTCACTCGTTGTTCTAAGTGATGGCTGTAGCGAGGATGCTTTTTAGTTTATCGGCTTCAACGAAAATCAATGTGAGGTGCTTATTATGTAATAATTAGGGGTGTAATTCATTCTCCATGCATTTATTGCCAAGGAAATGCAGAATGATATCCTTTTGAGCAGCAGAGACCACTTCATCAACTCACTTACGTTGTTGCATTTTTAGGAGTTGACCGACTTTTATGGAGTTGCCCTTAGTCACGATCTTGAATTGCAGTTTTTGGATGGTCTAGATATACAAAGCATTATTTATCTGCTTTACTTTAGTTTGTGCTCTTTAAATTCCATTGCTTCTCTCTTCTCTAGGATTTTCCCCATGTATTGGAGAGAGTGTTCATGCAGGGCAGCATATTTGATTACAGATTTATCGCGTTAGATCTCATTGAAAATATTGGGAGTGCTTCTTGCATGTGGTATAGTGGACCATCAGAGAGAGAAGTCATTCTGCGAAATTTCTGGTTTTCTGCATTAGCAGACGAATTTGTACGAGGAGGCATTGGACCATTTTTACCAAGAAATGAGCAAGGAAGTGGAGACAATTCTTCGCAAGCCAGACCCGTGAGTATTCTCTCTATTTTTCAAGGTTGCGTGGAATTGATCTGTCCTCTCTGGAGGATGACACCAGAGTCAAGACCGTGTTGCTTTCAATTTTTCATTATGCAGTTTTGATTACTTTAACATCCGGTTGTAGGAGTTCTACCCAAAAAAAAAATTAAAAAAATCCCGTTGTAGGAGGCTACCCAAGCTGCATGAGCTCCCCACGAGTGTGGTGGTCACATGTGTGTCCGAGGACTGCACGCACGTGTACGTGTACTTGCTCGAGAGGAAATGCAGGTCTCGAGTGAGTGCTGCAAAGGCTCAAGGGTACGAGAGGAAACATAGGTCTCGAGTGAGGGCTGCAAAGGTTCGAGTTCTAAAATTTGGATTTGGAACGAATTCTGACGATTGTTTGGGAGAAGAAAAATGAAGGGAAAAGGAAATGAGACTTGGAAAATTGAATTACTTGCAATTGGGCTTGATGATCTGTTTGGTTGCCCACGAAATGTGGCAGCGAAAGAGAATCGGATTCATCAACCATAGTTTGTCAGATTATGTTTAATGTTTGTGCTGTAAATGAAATAAGATGGCTTTGGTTGCAGGAATCATGTAGAGAACTAGAAGTATGGTTTGCTTTGACTTCCGCGGTGGGACGAAAGGTGTTTATCTGTTCATGCTAATTTAATATGGATCATGTTGTGGGGGTTTCGCTTGCACTGTGCATTGTTCTATGCTTCAGAGGTCCTTGATTGTGGTTCCTGTTTGAGTGCAGACGATATCTTTTCGTTCGCCTTCTGATAAGTTTCCGTTTGAAGCGGCTGAGCTAGCGCATAAATGGAAGGTGTGTCTTATATGAATGTTGGGCTTGTTTCTTTACAAAAATTTATCTCACAAACCTTCATGGGAGGCTTCATTGGCTCTGGGTTCTCCCCCAAGCAAAAAGTTTGGTGATCACAAGCATTGAGTGGCCGATGACAGTTTTCAATAGGTCGTTTGGTACTTGTTTTGTTTCGACTCTAGAACCGCCTTCACAATATCCTACCTCTTTATCCCATAGATTTTCTAGCTTAACACTGTAATTCTAATTCACATCTTGTGGGTTTTTCTTCTGAAGAAGCACCGGAATATCGAGTATTATACTCAGGGAGAAGAGAATTTTGACATATATTTTGTGGCAAATTTTTTTCATGGGAGAGGATGTCTTCAGTGTACATCACATGCTCTTTTGATCAGTATCATTTGATACAAATCTAAAGGATCAATTTGATTTCATCTCCATCTGTGAGTGGTTTCTAATGGTCAATCCAACTGGTTACATGCCAAGGCATGTTGTTCTGCAATCTGTTTCCAACTTTGATCGCTATAACCCATGAGGTGTCCTGTTTAAGACCAAATTTTATGTCAGCTACGTCCTTTTGTATCTCCTTTAACTGGACTCAACATATATCCTTTTGGATCTCACTTCTGTTATTTATTAGGTTGTTAATAAGTTTGAGTTCCCTGGCGGAGTTTTATTTGATGTAATGCATGAAGAAGCGACGAAGTACGCTCGCTGGCTGATTGCCCAGAACAAGTATTGCCTTCTTTTCCCTTCCTCCTTTAAGGTGTTCTGTTGCTGTTTTAAGTGAAAGCTGTAGAGACCGTCTATGATACATTCTGGTTTATCGGCATTAATGATTGATACTCATAAATCAATGTGAGAGATGCTTATTGTGTAATAGTTAGGGGTAATTCATTCTCCATGCATTCATTTCCAAGGAAATGTAGAACAATGCCCTTTTGAGCAGCACAGCATGAGCGCTTCATTCTGGAGGCCAACTATGTCGATTTCCCACACTAGAGGAAGGCCAAGAATCCGAACACATATCTTTCTTGATCTCGCTTTAGTTAATACTTTTTTTTTTTTTTTGGGGTACTGGCTGATTGCCCGCTGCAAGTGTTGCCTTCTTTTCCCTTCCTTCCCTAAGGTGTTCTATCTTCTAAGTGATGGCTGTAGAGAGCATCTAAGAAATCAACGTGAGAGGTGCTTATTATGTAATAGTTAAGGGTGTAATTCATTCTCCATGCATATTTCTGTGGAAATGCAGCACAGTATCCTTTTGAGCAGCGGAGACAACTTCATTCTGAAGACGAACGATGTTGATTTCCTATGCTAGAGGAGCTAGAGGATGGCTGAGAATCCAAAAGTCAATTCAACTCACTTATGTTGTTGATCGACTTATATGGACATTGTGAATCTTCATAGATGATTACCATATTTGACTTCGATCCAGATTACCCTTAAGTCGCGATCTTGAATTGCGGTTTCTTAGATGCTCCGTATATACAAAGCATTATTTATGGGTTTACTTTAGTTGGTGCTTTTTAAATTCCATTGCTTCCCTCTTCTCTAGCATGACTTTGCTCTTCGACTGCCACAGGTTAGCCTGCAAGGACATGGGCAAGGACGTGAGCAATGCAACTCTGGGAAAAGTCTAAGTTAATTGTTGCATCAGTTTTGCATGCAAAGGTAAGAATTATTGCATTAGATCTCATTGAAAAATATTACGAGTGCTTCTTGCATGTGGTATGGTGGACCATCAGAGAGGTCATTCCATGTGGCACGTGGCACCTGTCCGTTAGTTTGAATAATTGATGGTTTATAAATCCTTAATCGTGTCATGATCTTTTCTTTTTCTGCATGTGATGTTTATGTTATAACTTGTTTTGTTGCTTTTGTTAGGGAGCAGATCGTCTGGAAGTTCCTTTGAAAAAACTGGCGTTTCTACTGTTAGAATGTTAGAATGCTGTCGTCTTTGTCTCTTTGGGTGTCGCGGTTGCTAGGGTGGCCATCCCATCCGGTCTCTACTTTGGATGGAAGAAATAAAATGTGAAACAATTCTGTTGGATAACCTTTGTGACGACGTAATTTACATGGATGCAGCACCATGGAAATTTGCACCATGGAAATTGCTCAAGATCAATCTTATTTAGTGACACTTTTATTCATGGCGTGGCATGTAATTTTGGTAACAAGCTTATGGTATTCTAGGTAGATTGTCACGTGTCACATCCGAGCAGGTGTATATATTCTTATAATTCGGTTGGCAATACTTGTTTTTTGATCTGGACGTGGGAGGTGGTGTTCCTGGAGTGGATGCTTGTGCTGCTGCGGAACTAATTGAATGAGATGGGAAAAGATTAGGAAGGTAGAAATTATGGGAGGATTCTCGTTGAAGTTTAAAATTAGAACAAGTGGTATTCAAAGGAGGATTGCCAAGGTTAGGGATAGTGACTAGACTTGTTGAATGGACGGGCAAGGTAGGGATAATAAGGAATGCAGGACGGTGTGTAGTAGCGCCTGTGTAGTGGTGGGCGCCTGTTGCGGCATGGTGGGTGGATCAATACTAGTGGATCGATTGTGGCGTCTCTTGAGCTCACCGGGTCTGAAGCTAAGCATGCAATTTCATTATTGGTTCACTCATACCTAAACCACCAATATTGGAAGAAAATTACGCTCTTTCAACTTCTAGTTAGGTTTGCTTCCAACTTAGAACAGCCTCCTACTTCAAATGCCGGGCTTCAAATGCCGCTGGACTTATTTAAGGAATTTGAATCAAAAGGCCTTAACAGCAAATCCAAAATTTAAATTAAGTATGATAAACATCAGAACGCCATGTCTCTTTGATTGTCTTTCCTATTTTAAACTTATTATGTAATCTATCTTCATCAGATTAAAATGTGCCAAGGTAATCTACCTATATAATATACCTAGATGAGGTTTAGTCCTTTTTGGGTGAAGCATGCCAAGGTAATCTATCTATATAATCTTTCTAGATGAGGTTCAATGAAACGTATGATTTAGTTCTCTTATAAATTTGGCTAAAATTTCCAAGGATTACAACTTCCTAGCCCTCATATACAATTAAAATGCGCATGAAACCTCCTCTCGGTCATAATGCATAGACCAGCACATCGGCTAAAGTGTTCACGTGCCCATCCTTTACACTTCGCCATTTTTTTAGGCAAAAAAACAAAGCTTTCCACTGCGATTGTGCCATTTCAAGTGATCATTGAATTTCTTCTTTTGAAATTGCTTCAACTATTGTTCCTCTCAAATGGGAACAAAATGCAAGGGCCTCAATATGTGTAATGATGAGATCTTTGACTACGATAATTCTTGCTAAGATCCTCTAAAGTAATATTGATTTAACATCGCAAGTCCGCAAGTCCATCTCAACGCAGAAGCAGAATCACAATAAACCCATCTCAAAAGCAAAATCACAAGAGAAAACTACTTAGCCTCAATTGACAAACAGAGCATTTAAGCATATCTTCTTCTTCTTCTTTTTCCGGTGTTTTGAATGATAAAAGAGGTTAACGATTCAACGATTCAGCATTATTATCTTCATTATCTCTTTGTCAAAATATCAAAGAAAACAGAATTTTCCTCAAATCCTGGACAAAGTTAGATCAATTTTTCTAATTGTGACAATTAGCATTTAAGGCTTTGCCTCTGATCATCATCCAAAAATCCTAACTTAAAATTATTATTAATATAATATGCAAAATAAGCCCTTTGAAGCTACTAAAACTTCTTTGAACTACTCACGAGTATTAAAAATAACAGAAGCAGGACATTGAATATACATTAACGAAAGATAATGTAACCAATACATCAATAGCTCTAACAACATTAATATGGAAGAAACTATCTACAAAAGATATTCATAAAGTAGAGACAAAAAAAAAGAAAAAAAGAAGAAGCTAACGCCAAGTTAACCTATGAACAAGGAAAAATTTATTTAATTTCTTAATAATTTCCTTTGAAAATTCTAGAGTCACGTTAGGTAACCATGGAAAAATAGACGGAAATCCCTTAGGATCACATTCATCCCTGGTCGGGTTGAATTCATTTCTTGAGTCGAAATCTTTGTGGCTTCAATCCTATAGTATTCATTCAAAAAAGCCCTTACAAGCTTAATCGGGAACCGAGTTGATCTCCCATAAGCGATTCAACACTCATTGCCATTTAGACGAAAGATTGTTGATCAAGAACCACACCATCTCAAAAGCTAGCGTGGGATAACCTTCAAAATGACTTGTCCTATCTTCTTATGGATCTCGAGAACATGTTCAATTATATCACCACTACTATTATCCTTGCAAATCTTGCCTATTATCTTTTTAAATGTGCGCAGAGCATAACCACTTCATTTTAAAGGCCAACCTTGTCGATTTCCTACACTAGAGGAAGGCTAAGAATCCAAAGGTCAATTTAAGTCACATATATCCTTCTGGATCTCACTTTTGTTATTTATTAGCATGCTAATAAGCTTGAGGTCTATCTCGCACATGAGTTTCATCTAGCATATGAAGAAGCGATGAAGTATGGCAGCAAGGTTATACTGGGTGAATTTTCTTTTTTTAAATTTTTTATACTGGGTGATTGCCCACTACAAGTATTGCCTTCTTTTCCCTTCTGTAAGTGCTTTTTCTTCTGCTGTAGAGAGTGTCTATGATTCTTTCTAGTTTATTGGCTTCAATGATTGATACGCAGAAATCAATGTGAGAGGTGCTTATTATCTTATACTTAGGGCTGTACTTCATTCTCCATGCATTTATTTACGGGGAAATGTAGCACGATATCCTTTTGAGCAGCAGAGACCACTTCATTCGGAAGGCCAACCATGTCGATTTCCTATGCTAGAGGATGGCTTAGAATCCAAAAGTCAATTTAACTCACTTATGTTGTCGCATTTTTAGTAGTTAATGGACTTTTATTGACATTGTGAATCTTCATAGATGATTACCATATTTGACTTCTATCTGGATTACCCTTAGTAGCGACCTTGAATTGCAGTTTTTAGATGCTCTAGATGTCAGGGCATTAATTATTGGTATACTTTAGTTTGTGCTCTTTAAATTTCATTGCTTCTCTCCTCTAGCGGGACTTTGCTCTACGACTGCTACAAGTTACTCGCCTCCTAAGGATGTGGGCAATGCAACTCTGGGTATTTCAAGAGTTAATTGTTGTATCACTTAGGATGCAAAGGAAATAGTTATTGCATTGGATCTCATTGAAAATGTTGAGTGCTTCTTGCATGTGGTATAGTGGACCAGAAGGAGAAAGTCATTCCGCGTTGTATGTGTCGGTTAGTTATAATAATTGATGGTTTATAAATGCTAAGGAAAAGTACCAAAATAGTCTTAAACCTTTTGCATTGGTACCAATTAAGTCCTAATTTTTTTTATTTGACCAATTTAATCCTAAAATTTTCATATCGGTACCAATTTAGTCTATCCGGCAAATTTAAGTTGGAAATTGCTGACGTGGCAGCTGACGGTCTTATATGGTGCCATGTGGACAAATTTTATAATTTTTTTTTCAGATTTTATAATTTTTTTTTTTCAGATTTTATAATTTTTTTTCTTTTTTTTTTTTCCTTTTTTCCTTTCTCCCTACCCCTTGGTCAGCGAGGTCACCGGTCAACATCGTCGGCCATAGGTTGGTCGGGGCAAGGAGCCCTGCGCCCTCGCTGGGCCACTGGCAAGGGCCGCCGCGCCCTTGTCAGCCACAAGTGAGGGTGTTGGTCCTCGCCCAGATCTAGAAGAGGGTCGAAACCCTTGCTCGTTGGCTGGCGAGGGCCTCTGCGCCCTCGTTGGCCACAGGAAGGGCGTGGCCCTCACCGGCCAAGGGCGAGGGCCGTCGAGTCCTCATTAGCCACAAGCGAGGGTGCGAAGGCCCACGCTTGTGGCAGGCAAAAGCTGCGATGCCACTGGCGAGGCCGCCATGGCCCTCACTCATGGCGGGTGAGGGAGTTGTGCCCTCGCCTGGATCTAGGCGAGGGTTTTGGCCCTTTCCTGGATCTGGGCGAGGGTGTGGCGGCCCTCGCTAGTGGCTGACGAGGGCATGGAGCCCCTTACCCCGACCAGCTTGTGGCCGGCGATGGTTGGCCAGCGAGACGCCGGCCAAGGGGTAGGGAGAAAGGAAAAAGAAAAAAAAAAGAGAAAAAAAAAGGAAAAAAATTTAAAAATCTAAAAAAATTATAAAATTTATTTGCATGGCGCACATAAGACCGCTAGCCGCCACGTCAGCAATTTCTGGCTTAAATTAGCCGGATGGACTGAATTGGTACCAATGTGAAAAAGTTTAGGACTAAATTTATTTAATTAAAAAGTTTAGGACTGAATTTGTACCAATGTAAAATATTTAGGACTTTTTTGGTATTTTTCCCTCAATGCTACATCGTGTCATGATCTTTTCCTTTTCTGCATCTGATGTTAACTTTTTTGTTGCTTTTGTTAGGAATGGATCTTGAGGAAGTTACGTAGAAAAATCCGGCCATTTCTACCGTGAAAATGCTCGTCTTTGGGTGTTGCGGTGGCTAGGGTGGCCATCCTATGTGGTATCAACTTTGGATGGAAGAAATGAATTGTGAAACAATTATGTTGGATGACCTTTGAGGATTGATTTACATGAGACAAAATTTGCATCGTAGATGCCGCCCTATGGAAATTGCAATAATCAATTCTTATTTAGTGATTTTTATCCATGGCACATGTAATTTTCATAACAGTCGTAAAAATTTTGGTATTCAAGGTAGATTGTTACATGTCACACCTAAGCAGGATCCGAGCATGAAGGCCGCGACCTCGCACAACCACTGGGCAAACCTCGCTGGCCATGGGCAAGTGATCTGGTGAGGCTGCGACCTGCTCATGGACGGTGCCTGCCTATGGCCGGTGAGGTTTGCTTAGCCACTGGCGAGAGTCGATCCCTCCCGAGTGGCTAGGTGAGGCATGACCTCATCAGATCTGGTGAGGTTAGGCCTCAAATATGGCCGTCGAGGTCGAGTCTCACCTAGTTACGGCCAAGCTGCTTTCTTGAGGTCGTGCCTTTGGCTACTAGATGGCGGCAATTGACTGGAGGAAGTAGAGGAAGTGAAGAAAAAAGATAAAATAAGAAAAGGAAAAATCGAAAAAAATAAAAAAAATTATTAAAAACCAAGATAATTACGGAGCAGCGCTTGCTTTTGGATGAGCTTCAAACCATTTATAGTATTTAGAAAAAGCATTTTCTGTCTTGAGCCCCGTTTCGAGGAATTTCATGGTAGCTACCAAGATTACTACCCATCAAATGTAAATCCTCGTCCACTCGATGACGTTCATCCGTAACGAGTAACGTTACTAACAGAATGCCGACAAAAACCTAGCCCCCCACGACATCACCAATTTACTAGAAGCCAATGGCTGCATATGCATATTCTTTTCCTACAGACATGAGGGGGGCACAACAGTCAACTCCACTCGGACATCCGGATCAATCTCATCTTCTTATTGCCAGGAAATTTTATAACCTCCATATAAATAGACTTATTCGGCTTCTAGACATCACATTTAACGAAATTGCCTCGATATACCTTAAATTTGTATGGTGAACGGTGAATATGCTCTAAGGTACTATCTGATTAAGAAATAATTGACGTTTAGCACGAGCTTAAGGATAGCAAATATAGCCATTCTGCAGCGTTTCCCTCGAGAAAGATTTGACTAATTTCTATCGAAAGCACTATGATATACGTTGGCTCTGTTTGGGAACTGCTTCCCAAGGGTCTTTAGGGGCTAAAGGCCTTTGGGCCAAATGTTGAGTGTTTGGCAATTTTCTTTCACTTGCCTTTGCCAAAGGCAAAGTCTTCCCAAGGCTGAAAGTTCAAGATAGGTTGGGGGCTGCCTTGGACATTCTCGGCATGCTGGCATTGAAGATAATAACTTTTTCTTCCGAAATTGTCCTCGTTAATTTTCGTTTTCTGGCTTTACCCCGACTACTGTTCATCGTCTTAATCCTTCCCTTCTCTTTATTGAGAACACGGCCGGCGAAGGGCAGGTGGTCCAGCGAAGGGCAGGTGGTGCAGCTAGGGTCCCATGACCCTCCGACGAGGGTCGCTGCGTGGAGGACGCCGGCAACCCAGATCATGCGCAGATTTGGTCGCACAGATCTGGGTTGTGGCGACCAAATTGCGAGCACCGGTGACCTCTGTGGAGCGGTGGGTCGTACGACGGCTGGGCGAGAGTTGTGGCGACCGGGATCTTGCGATCTGGGTCGCCACGATCCAGATTGAGCAGCACGAGCGACCTCCGCACGGAGGTTGCGGCGCGGCGGGTTGTGCAACCTTCCGATGAGGGTTGCCGCGACCCAGATCTCACGATCTTTTTAGCTATTGGGGGTAGATGACACTGATCTTCAACGCTAGGGGATTCTACTCATTATGACAAATGTACTCACCATATGTCAATTTTGGGTTTACAGAACGGAGCTTGTTGACTTGCAACACAGTGTTCAAGAATGAAACAGAACCGATATAACCTGCAAAGAATAAAATGTATGATCACCCTATACTTGAAGGTAATTCAACTGCCTAGGGATCGGAATCTAAATAAAAGCCAAAAGAGTACCCAGAAATAGTATTTAATTCACCACAAGAACATTTCAGAAGAGTCTTACGTGTCCCTTGCACATCCATACAAGAGAAAGTATTCCTTTTGTGAAACTATTTGTCAGGATAATGATTCCTTTCCAGGTTTTCTAGTAGTTTTCCTTGCATACTTTTCTAGTAATTTCTTATTTTCCGTGAGATTTCGCTAGGAAAGTTAGATGATTAACAAAGAAAAATCGCCTGAAAATGATGCGAGAGCAATGAGTTACACACTAATTTTCCTCAATGAGACTTCTTTCCAGAAAAGAAATAACGGGAGAGGTGTTCTAATTACTTTTTTCACCCAATTTTACTGCATAGATTGACTGGGTAAAGTATGTGAAGATGCTGGCAAAGAAAGCAAATTACACTCAAAAGATTTTTGGCATTTTCACCAAATGAGATACCCCAGCAAATCACTCAACTAACAGCCAATTTAACCGACCCCACTCCTATCAAGACGTTTGCACATTTAGAAGCTCCGACATTGACCGTACTATCAAGAAAATTAGCTGCCAAAGTTAGTAGCTCTCAGAGGGAGCTTCAAATTAAGCACTTCCACAGGGCAAACATCCCCTGTAAATAGTCTTATTTCGAACACCGCCATCTTCCAAGAGACAAATCTCTCTCGCATGTGTGTGCATTCAAGTCTAAAAGCAAAAGGAAAGAAAATAACAAATCTATTTAAGAGATGTCGCAATTATATGATCCCAAATACCCATTAACGTGAAAAAGAGCAACCAACCAGAAGACAAACCTGCAGAACCCCAGGATTTAATATAAAAATTGAAGTCATATACCTGTCAATAAGTGTCGCAATTATATGTATAATTAATGTTATTAAAAGTATTGCATATATACATTATTAAGCTATTGAGATATTGAGATGTTGATATGTCATGTTATGATTATTTTGTCATGCTTCCGCATGCAGATAAATTATTAAGAAAAAAAATAAATATGACATGTGTAGTGCGTGACGATTTGAGGCGTCACAAATTCACTTTAAATACTCTCGTTTACATTGGATGAGGACACACCTGCATGATAACACTAATTTCTTTTCTCAATAATCAAATTGTTAAATTGACCTAAGGTAATTGGCGAGATGCTCTGCGATACGCTCAAAGAAGAAGGAACTCACGAGCGAACCTTTGTTAGCCGGAGTTTTTGCAAGCAAATTGAGGAGAGACTTCGTGAGATGGAGCAAAACGGCACCAAAGCACTCGAGGGCACGGCCCAATCTAGGACCGCAACTTTGCTTTTAAAAAAGAGATGTCTAGGTTTGTTTTAAAAAAATTAAAAAGCAATAAATAAGGAAAAAAACTGCATGCTTATGATACCCATGCATCTTAGATTGTATTTGCTAGTCATGATAAAATTCGGAATAAGATATAATTTATCTTATCCGCGTTTGGTGCCTACTTAAAACATGATAAAGTTGGATATAAGAGCGATATAAACTAGATCAAATTATCTTACGAGAGAGATGTGATAAATGTGGATAATATTTCTAGATTTATAATATCTACAATAAGAAAGCCATTTTTCTTCGAATAACAAACTTATTAAATTAACAAAATTGAAACTATATTTCAATATACATAATATATTAATTCTAATAGAAGAAATTTAAAATAACAAAAATAAAAAATATTTTTAATTTAATCTTAATTTTATTTATATATTCGACTTTAATTCTATCTTATAATATAACTTCAATATATGAATATGAATATTATATTTATAAATGACATATTTTGGTATTATTTAATAAAATTTTATTATAGGATGATGGAATGGGGAAAAATAAAAAAAAACAAAATAATTAAAAAAGAGGAAAAAGAAAATAAAAACAAATTAGGCAATAGTGTCGCTAGAGATTTTTACTCTCTTAGTGAACTTTTAAGTTTACTCTCATTGATATGTCATTTATACAAACAAATGTAGGGAAAAATGCCAAAAAAGTCATAAACCTTTTGTCTTGTGCCAATTTAGTCATAAACCTTTTTTGGGCCGATTTAGTCCTTCCGGCAAATCTAGCCCAAAAATGCCTACGTGGATACAAAGTCAGCACCGGCCGTCCTACGTGGTCGGACTGGCGCTGACATGGACCATTTTATTAAAAAAAAAAAAAAGACCTAGAACCTTCAAAACAGAATGGCGCCGTAAAAAGCTCTTACGTTTTCCCTTTTCTCACTTGCCTCGAATCATCTCCAGCGATGGAGGAAGAACCCCAAATCCTATCTGCCCAAATCGATTCAATCGAACTCAAATCCAAGGAGTTTGCTCAAGCCGAGTTGCTCTTTGATCGAATCGACTCCCCAATCTAGCCCAACCCGTTCATCTGCCAAAACCCTACAATTCGGCCTTCGAAATTGCGAAGACTCGACTCACCCAATTCGAGTCGCCACCCGATTGACCCGATGCAGGTCGCAACCGGATTCGACCTCACCGAACACGACAAAGTGTTCCACCATGGCCGTGCCGTTCTTCTGGATGCCTTTTCAGCCCTACATTTATCAGGTAAATTTCTGAAACGTTTTCCTAGGAATTGCGCGATGGAGGTTTTGTTTGCTTTGGTTAGAGTTCAGATTCATTTTCCATCGACCCCTTTTTAGCTCGGGCCACCGCGTATCAGGCGATCATTTTCTTGCGGCCGAGATTTAGTGAATTGATAATCGCGGAGCTAATAGTTTGGAAGAGGTATTGGTGTGTTGCGACAAGTGGAGAAGAATTTCTGCACTTAGTACTATCCATTTCAATGAATCAGCATCTTTGGATGAGTGGAACTTTGAGTTTGGTCGGGAACTAGGTTCCATGATTCGAGTTTTGGGGGTGTTGGCATGAGAAGCAGTAGCTTTCTAAGTCGGTTTGTTGAGGTGAAAGTGGTGCCTGCTGCATTTGTGTCGTTGTTAGTTGGTTTGTACGATTTGTATCACTTTTATGTGCATTACTTCTCAGCTAAGGACCTACCGGAATCGATTCGTACATTGCAGTCATTGGAAAAACTGCATCTTTGTTGGTTGGATTGTATGATTTGTATCACTTTTCGGTGCATTCCTTTTTAGCTAATGACCTACTGGAATCTCTTTGTGCATTGCAAGCATTAGAAGAAGCATAACATGAAGAATATTTTCTTGGGTGGATGTGATGAAATGTGAGAACATCATATGGGATAATAATTAAAAAATTGTGATCAAGTTTCTTGAGAAGATCAATGGTAAGAGGTCTAATTAGCATTCCATGTAGGCAAAATTATAGATCCTCTATGCTCTCGAGTGATGTAAGTCCAGTGACAATGTGGGTTATTTTGGCTCTTAAAAAGGCTAATTTTTCTTAAACCTTTGTAGAAAGTGATTAGTTAGTTTCTCTGTTAAAAAATTTGGATATAATTTCTACCCATGCTTGTGTGACCGGGGTTGCTCATCTTAGACTTCTAGTTTGTAAAGTTTTCTGGTCATCATCCAATGTGCACTCTCTTGTGGCTAGGTTTTTTAACGGACTTCTCGGATTGACAACAAGAGGAGATCAATGAATTCATGATGATATCATCAAATTTGTCACAATCAATGACGTCAGTCCGTCCAATTGACAACGATACGTATGTATTTTGCTATTGTGCGTTGGCCCAACGCCTCCATTCGACGCTCAGCTTAACGTCTTCGTCCAATGCTTGCCCGACGCCTCCATCCAACGCTCACTCAGATTCGCCTGGCGCTTGCTTAACGCTCACTCAACACCTTCATCGTCTTTTTGAAATTGCAGTGCTTTATATTTATGTTGAGGATTTAGCTATCTTGATTTCACTTGAATTTTATTTTAAATTTCGTTGACATGGGTTTGTTGTAGTAATGGGTTTGTGGTTATTGAAGTGGTTCATTTGAAATGGCTAGGCAAATTGCTGACATGGGTTTGTGGATGGTCTCTCTAGAATGTCTCTGTCTCGCCTAGAATTTTTGGTATTGTTGCTACTTTTGGCTCATTGAGGAAGAATATATTACTTTGAGTTGCTGCCTCAAGTTTAGATTGACGAAGTTTGTTAGGTATATAGAGTTCCTAATATACTCCTCATTCTGATTTCTCAAAGCTCGACTAGATCACCTAATTCTCACGGCAATTGCAGCAATTAGACTACACTCCTCCCATCCAGTCACGCCCCAAACCAAGTTGCCTTTCTTGAAGTTTGGATGTACATCGGTCATTTGCTCAATCTTTGTTACTATAATCCTTGTTCACCTTTTCAGTGCAACATCCATGTCCAGTTCTTCCTTGTAGTTGAAAGCGTCATCAAATCCAAACTTGTTCTTTAGCAAATCAACCTTTCTTCCTAAACATAACATCAAGCGAGAATTTTAAGTAAATATAAAATCGAGAAGAGAATATTATGCAAATTCTATTCAAGGAAACACTAGACAAATGCGGGATGATTACCTTCTCTTTGCTACCGGCGCTACCAAACCCAACACCTCATTTTTAAAACCTCATTGTTTTATTGAGTATATAAAATTTGGCGTCCAAACCACTGGGGTTCCCCAGTGGCCACCCTTCCAACATGGAAGGGGGAGGTGAGGGGTTCAAATCCTCACCTTCTCAGGGGGGGATGGGGTAGGGGCGCGTAAGTTTCGAGAGCGGGTTGCGACTCCCACGCCCTGCAAGAGGCAGGGCACAAGTCTGCGAGTGAGTGTAGAGTAGGAATAGAGTAGGACTGACCCAAAAAAAAAAAAAAAAAAACTCAACACCTCATTTTTTTTCTATTTCTTGCCCATTAACCCTTTTTGAAATAAACTTGGTCAACTTTTTTTTTTCTTTAAAAATTTGGGAAATAAATTTGTACGTGTTAGTGTACTAAAAATTAATCCATCAAACTTTGCACGCACCTCATTGTGTTATTGAGCAAATAAAATTTGGCATCCAAACCTGACACCTCATTTTTTTTCTATTTCTTGCCCTACAATCCTTTTTGAAATAAACTTGGTCAACTCTTTTTTTTTTTTTTTCTTTAAAGCTTTGGGAAATAAATTTATACGTGCTCCTGTACTCAAAATTAATCCATCAAACATTGCACGTGCCTAGTTTAAAACCTCATTGTGTTATTGAGCGTATAAAATTTGGCGTCCAAATCCGACACAGACACCATATTTATTTTTATATTTTCTTGCCCAACCACCCTTTTTGGAAATAATATTGGGCAACTCTTTTTTTTTCTTTAAAGCTTTCAGAAATAAATTTGTTTGGCTCCTGTACTCAAAATTAATCCATCAAACTTTGCATATACCTAGTTTAAAACCTCATTATATTATTGAGCAAATAAAATTTGGTGTCCAAACCTGACACCCAATTTATTTTCTATTTTCTTGCCCAACCGTCCCTTTTGGAAATAATATTGGGCAACTCTTTTTTTTTTCTTTAAAGCTTTCGGAAATAAATTTGTGCGTGCTCCCTTACTCAAAATTAATCCATCAAACTTTGCACGCATCTAGTTTAAAACCTCATTGTGTTATTGAGCAAATAAAATTTGGTGTCCAAACCCAACAAACTTTGCATGCACCTAGTTTAAAATCTCATTATATTATTGAGCAAATAAAATTTGGTGTCTAAACCCGACACCCCATTTATTTCCTATTTTCTTGCCCAACCACCATTTTTGGAAATAATATTTGGCAAGTCTTTTTTTTTTTTTCTTTAAGGCTTTGGAAATAAATTGGTACGTGTTCCCTACTCAAAATTAATCCATCAAACTTTGCACGCATCTAGTTTAAAACCTCATTGTGTTATTGAGCAAATAAAATTTGGTGTCCAAACCCGACACCCCATTTATTTTCTATTTTCTTGCCCAACCACCCTTTTGGAAATAATATTGAGCAACACTTTTTTTTTCTTTAAAAATTTCGGAAATAAATTCGTACGTGCTCCTATACTCAAAATTAACCCATCAAATTTTGGATACACCTAGTTTAAAACCTCATTGTGTTATTGAGCATATAAGATTTGGCGCCCAAACCCGACAAATATTTTTTTCTATTTTTTGTCCAACAACCATTTTTGAAATAAACTTGGGCAACCTTTTTTTTTTTTCCTTAAAGCTTTTGTAAATAAATTCATACATGTTCCCGTACTCAAAATTAATTCTTCAAATTTTGCACGTTCCTAGTTTAAAACTTTTATTGAGCAAATAAAATTTGGTGTTCAAACTTGACACTCCATTTATCTTCTACTTTCTTGCCCAACCACTCTTTTTGGAAATAATATTGGGCACCTGCTTTTTTTTTTTTTTTTAAGCTTTCGGAAATAAATTCGCAAGTGTTCCTGTACTCAAAAGTAATCCATTAAACTTTGCACACTCCTAGGTTAAAATCTCATTGTGTTATTGACATATAAAATTTGGCATCAAAATGTGACACCTCATTTTTTTTTTTTCTCTATTTCTTACCCAACAACCCTTTATAAAATAAACTTGGGCAACTCTTTTTTTTCTTTTCTTTAAAGCTTTCTGAAATAAATTCGTACGTGCTCCCCTATTCAAAATTAATACATCAAAATTTGTACGCACCTAGTTTAAAACCTCATTGTGTTATTGAGTAAATAAAATTTGGCGTCCAAACCTAACGCCTCATTTTTTTCTCTATTTCATGGTGAATAACCCTTTTTGAGATAAACTTGGACAACTCTTTTGTTTTTCTTTAAAGCTTTCGGAAATAAATTCGTACGTATTCCGTACTTAAAATTAATCCATCAAACTTTGCACGTACCTAGTTTAAAATCCCATTGTGTTATTGAGCGTATAAAATTTGGCGTCCAAACCTGACACATTATTTTTCTTTATTTCTTGCCCAAAAACCCTTTTTGAAATAAACTTAGGCAACTCTTTTTTTTTTCTTTCTTTAAGGCTTTCAAAAATAAATTCGTACGTGCTCTCGTACTCAAAATTAATCTATCAAAATTTGCACACACCTAGTTTAAAATCTCATTGTGTTATTGAGCAAATAAAATTTGGTGGCCAAACCCGACACCCTATTTATTTTCTATTTTCTTGCCCAACCACTCTTTTTGGAAATAATATTGAGCAATTCTTTTTTTTTCTTTAAAGCTTTCGGAAATAAATTCGTATTAACTCCCATACTCAAAATTAATCTATTAAACTTTGCATGCACGTAGTTTAAAACCTTATTGTGTTATTGAGCCAATAAAATTTGGCGTCCAAATCTGACACCTCATGTTTTCTCTATTTCTTGCACAACAACCCTTTTTTAAAATAAACTTGGGCAACTATTTTTTTCTTTAAAGCTTTCGGAAATAAGCAGCGTAAATGACCATAAGCGTGTCAACGAAACAACCATTTCCTATATTCGAAATGGGGCCAAATTTCGGGATGTCAAACCTGATGCCGCCGATATGAAAATGGTATCACATTTCTTAGGAAAACACACCTAAAAAAACCCACCATAGGCATTTCTTAGGAAAGTTTCGATTTATACAAATTAAACGAGTTTCAAGCTTTGCTGAAAGGTAAATTTTGCATATTATATGCTTTTCATTCTGTACGTATCTTTTGGAATTGTTTATCTTCTATTACAGCTACAAGTTTTTTTTGTCTTTTTGGGAGAATGGTTTGTTTTAATAAGTAATAAAAGTTGAGTCCTTCTGGTGTGATTGAATGCTTCCTCCTTGACATTGAAATGTCTGAGAACGAGGGGCTTTCTAATAAGAATGGTTTCTTTTTTTCTTTTAAATTGAAATTGACTTTTATGTAGGGCACTCACAACTGCACAACATCCCGGAGAAGTACTCATCCATTGAGTATAAAAGAGCAAATGATGGCATGCACAATCTCATTACTTCATGAACAAACACTAGTTATACATTATTCAAGTAAAAATAGATGAATAAACCCATTTTACTATAATAAGATGGTTCAAAAAGCACATCATCTCACTGATCCTAAATGTTATACAAATGGCCATATAAGATAAATAAAAACATACATCCACAACCCTACTTCATTGATGCCATCATCAATGAAAATAACAAATTGATCAACACCACTTTACCGAACCCATTATCACAAAAGATATTACCACAACATGTCAAAACTAAACATTCCCAAATGTTGTCACTTTTGTCTCTTCGAATAACTTCTAACGCATGTACTCTTGACATTAGTAGGAGGATCCGTACTAGTAGAGCCACTTGCCTTTTTATTTGTATGTGTCTAAACTTGCAAAGAATATATTCTTTTAAAGTATTATTGACGAAACAAGCATGAAATAATAGAAATGGAAGTACTAACCAGAGAAGCTCACTAGGAAGCTGGCGATAGTTGGCAGGTCTGAAATGTATTTGACACGAGCATTAGGACAGCCCTTTGATGGCTTGAAGGATGTTACTTGATCAACAAGAGGTAATGATCCCTGTTGTTTTACCACAGTAATGTCAAATAGCAGAATCTTGGCTCCAGAAAGGCGTTCAACATCAAAAACCAATGCAAAACTATGCTTATCAGCACCTCAATTTCGTTCTCTAAAGGGGTAGTTGTCGGTAACATTGCCAGTATGAATAACATTTCTAATGAGTCAAAAGAGTGGTCATAGTCAACATCACCTATTGTTTGTTTCGACAACCCTTCCTTCAGTTCTACTGGTACTTCACAGACGATTGGCAGGCTCCACCTTCTTGATAGTAGGCATCATTTGGATGTATTAATGCAACGAAGGAGTTTTTCATGGGTTTAGAGGAACAATTTACTGGGACTTTTGGTAGTGAAAAGAAAAGGAATCTGTAATTATAGAAGAAACGGAGTCTTGGATGAAAGGAGTAGCTGTGACCTAAAAACGGGTTCATGGGATCGAAAGTGGAGGGACGAGGAGAAGCAGGAAGCATCCATATCGTACTGATTCGCCAAATGAATGGATTGTTCTTCATAGGAGATTCTTTCAACTGAATAGTGACCATACATAGTTTTTGTTCCTTGACAGTTGATCTCAAACCCTGGACAACCACAAAATCTTTACCTTTTCCAGGAATGTAAAGGGATACCTTATTTCTGGGATTCCGCCACTGCCACATTTCATGGGTTCGCAAGGTTGATACTGTGATAAGTTATTTGGCTCAGCTAACATGGCAATGAGCAAGATGTGCAACCCCATGTGAAGTAGCACTTGCGCATGAGCACAGCATAGAACCATGACCATCCTGACACTTTACACGGGGTTTCCAGGCTTCAAACGAGAGAGGAAGATTTTCCGTTTTCCATTGACGCTCTACAATGCAGCAGCTTTGAACTTGAAGGGAAGGCCTTCTTATTGGCAATTCCTGCACAATGATAAAGGTAGGGACACCCAACTGAAGACTTGAAGAGACTCTGATTACATAAAGAGGACACGGCAGACTTGAGACTCTGATTGGCAATTCCATAGACACGTTAGTTGACTTGGAAAAGAGGACACGGAAGACTTGAAGAGACTCTGATAAAAGGTAGGGACACCCAACTGAAGAATTTTAAGTTTTGCGTCCGTCGTTGGTAATTGTAATGCGATCTGTCACTTCCTCTTGATGATGATAGGCTGACGAAAAAGTAAAACCTCCAATTGGAAAACTTCCATCCTATCTTGCCCCTATTGACCAGTTACTGAAAGACTTTGACGACTCTATTTTTTTCCAAGCAATTACAGGGTGACCCTTACATATTAAAGCAAATAAGCAAGACAAGGAACAAAAGAACAAAATAAAATAAAATTGGGTCTAACCACAATTGATTCCATAAAAAGGTGAGATTCTACAAAGAAACACAAGTCGTGAAATGAAACGAATAATTATAAAGGGTAGGGAAAGAGCAGATAATTATTGAAAAGGTTCATGAGTTGCAATAGAAATTGCTCATCAGATGAGCGGTTGATTAGCCTTTAAGGGCTCTCTATTCATTTGGTAAGTCTCTTGAGAGGATGTAAGGACTACTCAACAGCATATTAGTGTCGTGGTAGGAAGGCAGTGCTGAGCGGTGATTATGTCAATTGAAGTTTTCAAACCGATACCATCACTCTGAGCTTATTTGGTGCGAAATGCATTTATGTAAGTAACATCTGCTAATATTGTCAAGCAATGCCACTAGCTGATCACATGCTTAAGAGAACGTGCCTAAAGAGAAGAAGAGTATAGTAATACAATAGCAAATGAGTAATAAAACAGACTAGAGTCTCGCTAAATGTATAGAGAATCCCTTTTGCCCGTGATTAAGACTCCTAGCACTAGCCATTGAATCTATGTGTGGGCCAATGTCTTATATTTGCGCGCTGCATAGATGTTTGGGGGTAATTTTTGCCAAGAATGTAAGTAGTTAAAGAGATAACAAAAGTTCTGTTGCACATTGGATATGACTCGTACCGAATGTTTATTTCTAGACTCCTCCTAAATAGGCCTGCCATGCCAATAGAGAACCAATTGTGTTTGTAATGACTTGATCTTGCGAGGGATGGGCCAAGAGCACACGTTATGAGCATGGCGATGGGGACATGAATGAATCAAATTCCACATCACTTGAGGACGGTGAGGTGATGCCCTATAAGGTGTGGCACCATTCTTAACTACCAATGACACATTTTAAAATCGTGCATGTTCTAGCCCAAAGTAGACAATATAGTTGGCAAGTGGGGTCATAGGTCGGCCTCACAATGGTATAGAGCCAAGCCCAGTCAAAAGTGTGTGGTTCGAGGACGAATCGGGCTGAAGCTGGTGGCTTTGTAACAACCCAATTGCGAGGGATGAGCCAAAACACGCCCGTGAGGATGGGCTAAGCTTTAGCTCAAAGGACAATATAGTTAGCAAGTAAGGCAATCTTGAGGGATGGGCCAAAACACGCCCATGAGGATGGGCTAAGCTTCATCAAAGTGGACAATATAGTTAGCAAGCTCAAAAATGGACAATATAGTTAGCAAGCTCAAAGTGATGTCAAATCCAGGATAACCCATAATTCTTCCTCCTCCTAGAACATAAAACGGATAATATATGTTCGAACGGTGATTGCCCCCACAATTGCTTTGACTTCATATGATATTTCATCTTTCCATGATGCGGCAGGATCTCTCGAGATGGTAATGAAGAAGATGTATAACATTGTCCAAACTAAACCTCGTGTGGCAGCAGTGTGAACTCATCCTGGGATTTTGATTTGGCTTTAGTCTGGAACGTATGGAGTTTCTTTTTTTCTTTTCTTTGGGATATCGATGTTGTGGAATGGGACAAGTAGAATGTATGGAGTTTCTTTTTCTTTCTTTTTTTCTTTGGGATATTGATGCTGTGTGATTCCTGACGTGAAAGTGAAAAAGAAGGCCCTTGTTATTGGAAATGGAAGAAATTGTGTGATTTTTGACGTGAAAGTGAAAAGAAGGCCTTGTTATTGGAAATTCACTTAAACACGGCGGTTGACTTGGAAAGGGGACAAGAAGACTAGAACAAAAGACTTTTGAGGAGCCAGTCACCCATCACTTTACCTCTTTGATGATGATAGGTCGGTCAAATGTGTAGACTTAGTAAACTTGCACAAATCTTGCCCCCATTAACAAGTTATCTTACAGTTGACTACTGTTTTCATATATCCCCTCAAGTTGGATCATTTACAAGAGGATAATTAAAAAAAAAAAAAAAAGATCCGGAAACTTTTATCCCTTGTTATGCTTATTAAAATCAAACCAAATAAGCAACGTTAGAAAAATGAATTCAAGGAAAAAAATCAGTGGGTCTGTTTGAAAAATAGCCTCTGTTTGAAATTTAATTTCAAAGAAATAGCGGCAAGAGTTAGGTCCACGAGTAGTAGGAAATTCCAAAAGGTAAATTCTTAGTACAATGATCATGAACAACAAAAACTACTGACCTATCCTAAAAATTCTTGAGAAGGTTTTGTTGACATATAAATTTTAGTTGACAATTCAAGTATTCATTTTTGTAAAAGTAAACAATAAAAAAAATAGCGAGATAATATCAAAATTAAATGAATAAATAAATAGATAAGAATGAAAATGAGATGAAAAGTGATAAAGTGCGGTTTTCTTTTTCAGCACAGGCTCTTGAACCTTTTGAATAAACCTTAGCCCATAAAAACATTTGGATCCGATTTGTGCAATTCATTTATTAGATTCAGCATTTGGGCTTATTAATTCCAGTGGAGGCCCATTCACCCATCAATTCGACCCTCATTTGTTTCTCTCACGTTCATTCTTGAACGAGCGAGGATGAGACCGCGCCGGCGGGCGCGAGAAGGAATGCTGAGCGAAGGAACATCGGGAAGGTTCCAGAATATGGAAGTGCTCCGTTCCTTGCAGTTGACTGAGAGCTTCGAGTGGTTTTCAACCTCGCTCGTACAGAGATTGCTTTCAGATTCCAATTCTGATTACCCTTATCTCCGCTCGTCGCTGCCTGCTACCGCTGAGAATTCCTTCACTTCTACTCTCCTGACGTTATTAGCCTTCGTCGCCGTCGCGTTTCTCGGCAGTCCGGATTTGCGCCTTTCCTGCTCTGCCCTCCCGTTTCACGACAGGGAAATTGGCGGAAGTCATCTCGCGTTTATATCTTCAATTTACTCGGTGGTGAAATTTCTGGGGAAGTCCTTGCTTGGATTTTCTCACTGTTCGGAGCTATAAATTAAGATTGATGAAGGGGAGTCCAATATTTGTTACCATCGGCCATAGTTTTAGAATGAAAACAGATACTGAGACTTCATACGTCGTCAATCTAAAATCTGATATGATCGAGGCTGAGATGATGATGTATATAAGTGCTTATAGCGATGGAATGAAATGGACCGTTACCCTAACTCATACATAAACTAAGCAACTAAACCGCCTACCATATGTTAGACAAAATGACCAAATTGAGTCTGTATAGATTAAACGACTCATACACTAACAAATCGCTTATCCGGCGACTACTCAAATCTAAACAAATCTCAACCCAACAAAATCTTATTTTAAATTGGCTCTCGTCAAACTCACGACTTCACAATGCCATTATCCATCATTCCCATGAAAATTCTATGCTACACAATTCAAAAATTGAACCTCGATTTTCACATAACTTTGAATATACGAACTCAGAAAACTACTCCGAATAAATGAACAGAGGACATGATACATTACGATACGTAATTGATTCAGCTTGACGAGGTCCCATGGAGTTTTTTTCCTTTTTGTCTTTCTTTTCTTCCCTTCCTCGTGCGAGCTCTCGGTCTCCTGGTGCTGAGCGTGCCTTTCTTTTTCCTTTTTGTTGACATTTCAACCCCAAAAGCAAATATTACAACATGCGTCATCCCTGGGGTGCGCATGACTTTATGCCGGTCTATCCGAATGGCTCACGGGCAGGACGACAATCGCTAGAAGAGAATACGAGAAATTTTTGAAGATGTCTCGTTGAGGATCGAGAGTGGTGACATTGCAAGGGAAGGTTGCAGCTAGTGGGATTGTGAATTAATGGTTGCGTCGAAACTATTAGGATGCGTATTCTTTTTAGGTACCTAATTCATGTGAAATTACTAAAATCATTGGCCAAGTTAAAATTGAGATTATCGATTAACTAGAGGTAACAAAATGATTCCCTTCAATTAATGGATTCAAACCAATTGAAATGAGTTGATAGATAAGTCACCTTTATTGCCACTGTATAGATTTCCTCTCCAAAAATTATTTCTCCAATCTATGTCAATTAAAGGGGATCATGGAAAGAACATTAAATTCTACCTACTAATGGACCCTCTATTCGTTATTATCTTTATTTTGATTACCACTTGCTGTATTTGATTTGGTATTGTGACCGAGCATGACTTTGAGAGTTACGATAATATTACAGAACGTCTTTATCGTAATTGAAAATATCGGGACAAAACAACGAATTGAACCATAGACAAACTTGGATTTGCATCTGAAGCGTCCAATCTCCCGGTCTTGCGGAAAGGAAAAAGAGTGTGGACGGAATAATCCGAGTGGACATAACTTTGAATTACACATCAACCATAATAGTCATCCCCATATTTCCTTTTCACCCCATGCTCACTTTAGCGAGAGACCTGATATACATGTTGTCACATGTCAGGTCACCATGGTCGTAAGCTTGAATGATTGTATCACAGAAGTTCAGTATAAGTCACGACCAACCACAGAGAAAGATGGTCTCAAGACTTCCTATAATAGTTATCTACGTGTGAATCTACTCATGTATATAGGCCGTTCTCTTTTTCGGCCAACCAATATGTTGATGTGTCGTGTTGATATTTTTAATGGGGTTGAAACAATGGATAAACTATTCAATATAATGCGCAAGCCAGATTGACATTAATGCTTTATTACCATGTCCATACCTTCAGCACTCAAATAAGTAATATCTCAACATATATGACTGCTTACTTGAAGTTGCATTCACGTGTGTGCAAAGTATGTGACAAGAGGCTGCATGGATAATCTAACCATCAACACCAGGAGCAGAACTGCCGCTGCTACCCCACTTTTGAGTCACAGAAACTGGAGAATGGGTCAACTGCATATTCTTCAGTAGCTGGGAATCGTCGTAATGCGAAGGAGATGGAGCAAGGACACCTTCACCTCATCCGCATAAGCAAATATGTCTGCGGCATTCTCATTGCATGCGATCGCCTTCAGTTCCTCCAAAACCTCATCCATTGGAGGTCTCATTTCCTTATCCTGTTGCAAGCACAGGAAAGCTAACTCGGCCACCGAAGTCGTCATCCTATTGATTTTGCTATCTGACTCAAATCCTAGATTTGGGTCGATCAATTACCAAACGCGAAGTTTTGAATCTTGTTAATAGCAAAGTCGGCCAAATTAATCTCATCCCTTTCTCTGCTTATGTCCACAGCTGGCTTGGATGATACAAGCTCGATCAGAACAACTCCAAAGCTATAGACATCACTCTTTTCCGTGAGCTGGTAGCACCGATGGTACTCAGGGTCCACATAACCTGGAGTCCCTTGAGGAGCTGTTGAGATATGAGAGACATCGTTGGGAATAGCCTCGAAAGCCCAAAATCCGCAACTTTAACCCCAAAATTCTTGTCGAGAAGGATGTTATTTGTTTTCACATCACGGTGGACAGTGTCAGAAGCGTGGAGGTAAGCCAATGCAGTAGCAGTCTCTATGGCTATGCCCATACGGATTTTCCAAGGCAATGTAGTTGCTAGCTGGCCATGGATATGATCGGCAACAGTGCCATTGGAGATGTACTCATAGACAAGTAGAAGCTCGTGGCTGTGGCGAGAAGTGCAACCGTACAGAGACACAAGGTTTTGTGTTGCAAACGGGTTAGGATCTCTACCTCATTCATGAACTGCTTTACCCTCCGATAGTTATGCTCGTATAGGCGCTTCACTGCTACTTCCCGCCCATCTCGAATTTTTCCTGTTAAGAACATTGTAGAAAATGTCTTTCAGTTGAAGATCCCTTGGAGAAATAGGGAAGGAACTTTTCTCACCGTAATAAACAGTTCCAAAACCTCCTTCTCCTAGTTCATTGGAAGCAGCGAAGTTGTTTGTGGCTTCTTCAAGTTCGGTACTGTTGAAAATGGGGACTTCAAAGGAGACATTGCACTCTTCCATGTCTGAATTGGACTGAGGATGAGAGGTGCTGTGTCTCAAACAGGACTTCAAAGAAGCATTCTTCCTCTTCAAGTAGATCATATAGGACAACAGGATGATGGCCAAGCTTCCGATTCCAATACCTGATGCACCAGGAGATAATTAACCAGTGTCCTATGCAGCAAAATGCTTTTAACTTTAATGTCGTTTCCTAGGACATATGGATTATGTTGGCTGGAAGCATGGACAGATAGTTGAGATCCTAAGACGAAGTAAGAAGATTTTACTATAGCCAACTTTGATTTGATCAGCATTGTTTGATTGGTTTGCAGTAAAAACCAGAAAGGATACTTCTGCAGTAAGTTGAACCTGTTTTTTTTTTTTTTGTTTTATCATGTCAAGGGGAACAGATTGTCCTAGTTATACTTTGATTTGTTCAGGTTAGCGAAGGCAATGTGATAGCAGACAAGAAACTAAGAAAAGGAAGTCACCTAGTCCTATCTTCCACCGCAAACCCCTTTTCCTGCATCAAAGTTGAAAAGCAGATTGGTCAACTGAGGGAAAGGATGCCAATATAGCCTCCATAGAGTTCATAAATCAACTTTACATACTTGGACGAATAGAGAATAATAAAAGGGAGAATAGCCACAACCAGTACTTTCATCCGAATCTTATTTGATATAAAATTGATGCACAACCTATCGGAAGGTGAATGGCAGAGCAAGTTCAAAATATAAAGTGGGGTAACTTATGTTTGCCATTTATAATGAGGTGTGTCAACTACTTGTGCATTTTATTGGCAAACAAGAGTCCTATATATTCATCTTCCTGAAATGAGAAGTCGGTTTAATTGTCATAAGATCTCTATTCTAAAGGTTCTGCTAAAGTATTTATGAGGTTTGCACAAATGCAAAAAGATAGCATAGAAAGATGACGTGAACACCGATTGTGTATTATCCCACCCGAGGAAAGCCGAAATAGGAAGTGGAAACTGATAGGTTGAATGTGAGAAATGCACATGGAGCTATGGCGTGTGATTTCTATGGTTAAGCACAATAGTATCCGTTCTCTCAAGTCATACTGTTAGGAAAGATGCCTATAATATTTTGAGGATGTCAAAACATTTTAGGTATACAAACATGTGCAATTGAGTGTGCAGAAGACACTAGTAAATATTCATATGAAGATGGTGTTAGCAATAGGACATCTAAGAGTGTAGAACGACTTTTGCTTTAAAAGATAAACAAGCTATTGGACGTGAGATATGGCAATAACTGGATGGACATTGCAAATGGCGAACAGCCTATTAGATGAGGAATATGTCAATGTTCAAAAGGACCTTGTGAATGGTAAATAAACCATAGGACGTGTGATCATAAAAAAGTTTTGGATGGACAAATGGAAGATGAACTAACCAAATGACATGAAGACGTTGACAAGCTTGGTTGGACCTTGCAAGCCTTGAACAAATTAGAGGGCAAGCAGTGGTTGAAGAGTTTTGATAGACCAAACAAAAAGTGAATAGTCTACACAACAAAAGGACTTAGTATGCTTTGAAAGTGCCTGAAAGTTGTAAGCAAACAAGCTTCGGCACATAGAAACTTGGACCTCACTTCAATAGGTGTTCTCGCTATAGACGGAGTATTGGTTCTACTGCAAGCCTATACAATCATGAAGGGAAGATGTTGACTCTTTATCAATGTAATTTAAATTCATATTAGTGTTATACAAATGATCTTAGGTATTGGAATCCACAAAAAAGTGGACTAGAGAAGATCAAAACAGTTTACTATATTTTTGCAGGCAACAAATGATGATGGAGCTGCAGAAGCAAAAGCGACTACTTTGGGAAACTCTCTCAATCAAAGCTGCTCGTAGGATTTTAATTTCAAATGGTCTTTCGAGATCTCATGGCTGTAAACTCAAATAATGGAGTTGGGCAAAATGAACAAGAGTCTATGCTTTGAGTGTTCATCTTCTTGTTGTTCTTGTGTGTAAAAGATGAGTAAATCTAATTGCATTTTTCTGTAGGAGTCTGAGCATCAGTAATTAGAGAATAGAGTGTGAAGTGTAGTGCAGATTGCTTGTATTTGTAGAAGCAGAGCTACAAGTAGAAGAAACATCTTCAGATGCCAAAATATCTCAGGGATTACATAATAAATTCCAGCGTTGATTTGTGTTGCTAGAGTTGGGAGAGTGGAGTAGGCCAGTTGAATATGCTAAGTGGATAGGCCAAAGGGAGATGACACGATTAATAATGCTCATTTTCCTCGTAACACTCAATAAAATTGTATCATCGTAATAACCATGTTCTATTCAGGGAAGAGAATGGTTTATGACGAATTTATTGCATGAACCGTTAATTCCTAATTCCAAAACCTTACCGCCGCCACTATAGCAGTCCCTGGGATGAATTGTTCCATGTGGGCAATAGCACCGAAAGTTCGTGTCTTGTGATCGTCCACATCGGCCTCCACTTTTTTCACAACCAGTACAACTGGTTGATAAATCCACTTTAACTGGAACCCTTTTGCAACAACTCCTATAGTTGACATCTTTGATAGTTTGATTCGAGATATTTTCCTCCAGTTGTACTGGTACCACTGCAAATGACCGGCAGGAACCACCTTGTCGATAGAAGGTGCAGTTTGGAATCAACGCGACAGAGGCGTTGTATGTGGCGTTAGAAGTACAATTCACAGAGGATGTATGGAAGGGAAAAGAAGGGTCGGTGCAGTTATAGAAGAATAAAAGTTTAGGATGACGGGAAACACTGTCCTGTAGGAAAACGTTATCGGGAAGCAAGGGGAAGGGGCGAGGAGCAAAGCAGGAAGTATCCCTTGGGCTTACTAATTCGATGGAACTCTCGTTGTAGGAGATGCTTTTAACTGCGTAGCTCCCATACGTAGCCTTTTTCCTCGACAAGTTATCTCAAATCCAGGGTAACCGCATAAATTGCTTCCTTCTCCAAGAATATAAAGGGATAGCTTAGGTTGAAATCATCAGTGCCACAGTTGCGGGGTTCGCAAGCTTCATATGATGATGACTCGACGTGCTCTTCTAAGATGGCAATGAAGAAGATGTGCAATGCAATGCAAATTACCTCTTGTGCGGAAGCACAGTGTAGACCCATCCCAGGATTTCAATATGGTTCTAGCTTGGAAATGAGAATTTTTTTCCTTTTAATTATTGAAATCAAAGCTAAAGAACGGAATGGAATAGTATGAAGAAGAAGAAGAAGAAAGAAGGGAAAGTTGTTTGATTCCTCATATGAAAGTGAAACGAAAGCCCTTGTTATTGACAATTCTTTTGACTGGTCAAGTAAGATCAGCTGCTTAAACACGGCAGTTGACTTTAAACACGGCAGTTGACTTGGAAAGAGGACTGGAAGACTAGAACAAAAGACTTTTGAGAAGAGTCAGGTAGGGACATTCAAGGGAGCAATGCCGTCCATCACTTTGCCTCTTTGATGATGATAGGTTGGTGAAATGTGTAGACTTAGTGAACTTGCACAAATCTTGCCCCATTGACAAGTCATTCCGAGAGTTGACTCCTTTTTCATGCATCTCCTCAAGTTGGATCCTTTACAAGAGGATTGATGGGTTAAAAAAAAAAAGGAAAGTTTTATCCCTGTTTGCTTATTAAGATTAAACCAAATAAGCAAATTTAGAAAAATAAGTTTAAGAAAAAAACAAAATCAGTAGGTCTTTGACAATTAGGCGTTTCTGTTGGATCACTTGAGTGTTATAATTTATATATATTACTTACTTAATTGCTATAATTTTTTTCGATCACTTTAAGTGTCATATAACTTTTTATTTTTATTTTTATCAATTACTTGAATGTTTAAATGTTTTAAAAACGTTTATCACGTGCTATGCCACATCAGATTTCCGACACTTGGGTGAACATTTTTTTAAAGCTTTTAGCACTCTAGTGATCAATCGAAAGTTATGGTGAATTTTTGAACTTAATTGCTAAAATGACGTCAAATTTAATACTTAGATGTAATATTTTAAAATTAATTCGTCGATCAAAAATTAAGGAAAATAATGTCTCGTATCTTATAATTTTAAATGAATTCGTATAAAAATTATTATTTAGTGCGTCCGTATCTCCAATTAGGTTCAGTACTTATTTATTCCAAGCCCTGAAACCTTGGCAAATATTTCCATTCACAGTGCCAATATCAATTTGCCCGAAAAGTTTGCAGTCTGTGAGGGAACCCACGAGAAAAGTCTAATTGAAACTCATGATAATGCCTAGTGTGGAATTCATTTTGTTGGCCCAATTAAGTAAAAGAAGGGAAAAGCCCGTCCCTCTTCTCGCTGCCTGCTACCGCTGAGAATTTCTTCACAACTACTCTCCTGACGTTATTAGCCATCGTCGCCTGTCGTTTCTGGGCATTCCGGATTTGCGCCTTTCCCGCTCTGCTTCTCCCTGTTCCACGGCCGGGAAATTCGTGGAAGTTATCTCGCGTTTATATCTTCAATTTAACTTCCGATCCTTAGTGGTAATATTTCTGGAAAAGTCTTTGCTTGATTTTCTCACTGTTGGGAGATAGAAATTAAGCTTCATGCAAGCACAGAAAAGCTAACTCGGCCACCGAAGTTGTCATCTTATTGATTTTGCTATCTGACTCAAATCCTAGATTTGGGCCGATCAATTCACCATAATTGCATTTCTGAATCTTGTTAATAGTGAAGTCAGCCAAATTAATCTCGTCCCTTTCTCTGCTTAGGTCCACAGCTGGCTTGGATGATACAAGCTCGATCAAACAACCCCGAAGCTATAGACATCACTCTTCTTTGTGAGCTGGCAGCACCAACGGTACTTGGGATCCATAACCTGGAGTCCCTTGAGGAGCTCTTGAGATATAAGAGACATCATTGGGGAGCAGCCTTGAAAGCCCAAAATGTGCAACTTTAACCTCAAAATTCTTGTCGAGAAGGATGTTATTTGTTTTCACATCACGATGGACAATGTCAGAAGCGTGGAGGTAAGCCAATGCAGTAGCAGTCTCTATGGCTATGCCCATTTGGATTTGCCAAGGCAATGTAGAAGAAGAGTTTGCTCTCTGGCCGTGGATATGATCGGCAACAGTGCCATTGGAGATGTACTCATAGAAAAGTAGAAGCTCACGGCTGTGGCGTGAGGAGTGCAAACCATACAGAGACACAAGGTTTTGTGTTGCAAACTGGTTAGGATCTCTACCTCATTCATGAACTGCTTTACCCTTCGGTAGTTACGTTCATATAGGCGCTTTACTGCTACTTCCTGCCCATCCCAAAGTTTTCCTGTTAAGAACATTGTAGAAAATGTCTTTCAATTGAGGATCGCTTGGAGGAATAGTGAAAGAACATTTTCTCACCGTGGTGAACAGTTCCAAAACCTCCGTCTCCGAGTTCATCGGAAGCAGAGAAGCTATTTGTGGCATCTTCAAGTTCGGTACGGTTGAAAATGGGAACTTAAAAATAGACATTGCTCTCTTCCATGTCTGAATTGGACTGAGGATATGAGGCGCCGTTCTTCAAATGGAAATTCAAAGAAGCATTCATCATCTTCAAGTGGATCATGTAGGACAAGAAGATGATGACCAAGCTTCCGATTCCAATACCTGATGCACCAGGAGATAATTGACCTGTTTCCCATATAGGAAAATGCTTTTGACTTTGTGTCGTTTCCTAGGACATATGGATTATGTTGGCTGGAAGCGTGGACCGAAAGTTGAGCTCTTATGATGAAGTAAGAAGATTTTGGTACAACCAACTTTGATTTGATCAGCATTGTTTGATTGGTTTGCAGTAGAAACCAGAAAGGATACTTCTGTAGGATGATCCTGTTTCTTTTGTTTTATCATGTCAACTGGCGAGCAGATTGTCCTAGTTATACTTTGGTTTGTTCAGGTCAGCAGAGCCAATATGATAACTAGAAAAAAAGGAAATTACCTAGTCCATCCACCAACGTCCTTTTCCTGCATCAAAGTTGAGAAAACAGATAGGTCAATTGAGGGAAAGGATGTCAAAATAGCATCCATAGGGTTCATAGATCAGCTTCGCATACTCGGATGAATAGAGAATATAAAGGGAAAAATTGCCACAGCCTGTACTTTCATCCGAATCCTATTTCATATAAAATTAACGCACAACCTGAGAATGGCAGCAAGTTCCAAATATTATGAGTAACTTATATTTGCCATTAAAAATGAGGTGTGTCAACGATTTGTGCAATTTATTGGTGAACAGGAGTCCTATATATTTATCTCACTGAAATGAGAAGTCAGTTTCCCTATTATAAAATGCCAATTCTAAAGTAGGAATCTGCAAAAGTATTCATGAGGGTGCACCATGCAAAATGGTAACTTAGCATAGAAAGAAAACTTGTATACCGATTAGGTATTATCTCACCTGAAGGAGATCCAAAATGGGAAGTGGAAACTGATAGGTTAAAAGTGAGAGATGCACATAAGAGCTTAGGCATGGATCTCTATGGTTAAGTGGAATTGGATCCGCTCTTTCAAGTCATAATGTTAGGAAACATTTCTAGGATATTTTGAGGATTACAAAAAAGTATACTAGCATGTGTGAAATTGAGTGTGCAGAAGATATCTTCTCTATATACATTTTATGAAGATGGTGTGAGCAATAAGACATCTAAGGGTGTAGAACGGCTTTGTTTTGTAGCAGGTGACCAAGTTATTGGACATGAGATATGTTGATGAGTGGATGACACTGCAAATTGTGAACAAATAATTAAACAAGGTATATGTCGATGTTCAAAAGGACCAAGTGGATGGTGAACAAACTGAAGGACGTATCATCATAAAATTGTTCAGATGAACTAATAGAATGTGAAAGAACTAGAGGACAAGAAAACATCAATAAGCTTGGATGGACTTTGCGAATGGTGAACAAATTAGAGGGCGTGTAATCATTGAAGATTTTGGATGGACCAAGTAGAAGTTGAATGGTATACAGAACATTATGATGTCGATTCGCTCGAAGGTAGCTATTGGAAGGAGAACAAGCTTGGGTATGTGGAAGCTTGGATGGACCTGACTACAGAAGTTGCTCTCACTACAGATGGACTAGTGGTTCTACTACAAGCGTCTGAAATTCTAGAGAGAAGATACAGACTCTCTATCAATTTGATCTATATTCGAATTGGTGTTCTATGGCTGGTCTTAGGTATTGGAATCCCAAAAAACCGAGCTAGAGAATATCATAACAGTTTACCATATTTGGGCATGCAACCGCTGCAGAAGCAGAATTGACTATTTTGAGAAATTGTCTCCGTAAACCTACATAGTGAGGTTTGAGACTGTAGATGGCGCACCAATGGCCACTCGTGGCATTGGAATTCCAAAATGGTCGTAACAAAGTTAGGGAAACGAAAAAGGGATAATTGCACAATGATCTCTAAACTTTGACCAAACGTGCAGTGTTCCTTAACTTATAATAAATGTTCAATTTAGTTCTTAAAGTACATGAAAATGTTCAATATCATTCTTCCATTCATTCAAGTTTAGGCATACTATTAAATAATTGCATATAGTCCAATAACTATATTGAATATATACTAAAAGTTCATGGATCACATTAAATATATTAAAAGTTTAATAACGACTTGCACATTCAATTATAGTTCAGGGACTATATTAAATAAATTGAAAGTCCAAAGATCACATTATATATCGAGTTAAAATTTAAGGATTATTTATATCATTTTCCTTTTAAAAAAGGAGCTGCTTTGAGTGTCCATCATCTTGCCGTTTTTGTTTGTCGAAGCTGTTAAATGAGAATTCTATTTCTTTGTAGAAATTTGAGTGTATGTAATTAGAGAATAGAATGTTAAGTGTTGCAAGGATTGCTTGTATCTGTAGAAGCAGAGCTATAAAAAGATGGAGATCGTAACATCTCAAGGATTACACAGTGAATTCCAGCCTTAATTTGGCTTTTGGAACTGAGAGTGGAGTAGCCCACGTGAGTAAACCGGAAAAGAGAGATGATCCAATTGATAAAGCACGGCGTGCATGACTTTTGTTTATAAGATTCGTACCATCATAATATCCACATGCTGTTCAGTGTTCAAGGAAGAGAATAATCTATGATGAACTTATTGCATGAACCGTTAATTCATAACTTTAAAAACCTTATCACCGCCGCTATTGCAGTCCTTGGGATGACTGAATCCATGTGGGCAATAGCACAGAAAGTCCATGTCTCGTAATCGTCCACATCGGCCTCCACTTTCTTGACAACCAATACAGCTATTTTAGTTAGTAAATCCCATCTTAATCGGAACCCTTTCTCCAACAACTCCCTGTAGTCGACATCTTCGATAGTTTTGATTAGAGAGCCCTCCCTCCGGTTCTACTGGTACCTACGTAAAGAACCGGCAGAATCCACTTTGTGGATGAGGAAACGTCGCATTAAAAAGTAAAGCAACGGAGCCGTTGTATCTGACGTTAGAAGTACAATTCGGAGGATGTTGGGGGAAAAGAAGCGTTCGTGCAGTCATAGAAGAACCGTAGTCTATAAAGAGAACCGCAATTCTTTAGGAAGACGTTTTGGGGAAGAAAAGCGAAGGAACGAGGACCAAAGCAAGAAGTATTCCATTGGCTTACTAAATCGATGGAACTCTCATTGTAGGAGATGCTTTTAACTGAGTAGGGACCATATATAGTTTTTTTTCTACAAGTGATGTCAAATCCAGGATAACCGCATAATTCTCTTCCTCCTCTGAACATAAAATGGATAATTTATGTTCGAACGGTGATGCCCCCACAATTGCGGCTTTGCTGACTTCATATGATACTTCATCTTATCACGATGCGACATGATCCTCTAAGATGGTAATGAAGAAGATGTAGAACATTGTGCAAACTAAACCTCGTGTGTAAGTGCAGTGTAGACTCATCTCGGCATTTTGATTTGACTTTAGTCTAGAACTTATGGAGTTTCTTTTTTCTTTTCTTTTGGATATCGATGTTATGGAATGGGATCAAGTAGAGCGTATGGAGTTTATTTTTATTTTTATTTTCTTTGGGATATAGATGCTATGTGATTCCTGACGTGAAAGTGAAAAGAAGGCCCTTGTTATTGGAAATGGAAGAAACTGTGTGATTTTTGACGTGAAAGCGAAAAGAAGGCCCTTGTTATTGGAAATTCCACTTAAACACGGTGGTTGACTTGGAAAGGGGACAAGAAGACTAGAACAAAAGACTTTTGGAGGAGCCAGTCACCCATCACTTTACCTCTTTGATGATGATAGGTCGGTCAAATGTGTAGACTTAGTAAACTTGCACAAATCTTGCCCCCGTTAACAAGTTATTCCTACAGTTGACTACTGTTTTTATATATCCCCTCAAGTTGGATCATTTACAAGAGGATAATTAAAAAAAAAAAGATCTGGAAACTTTTATCCCTTGTTATGCTTATTAAAATCAAACCAAATAAGCAAAATTAGAAAAATGAATTCAAGGAAAAAAATCAGTGGGTCTTTCACAATTAGAGGCCTCTGTTTGAAATTTAATTTCAAAGAAATAGTGGCAAAGTTAGGTCCAGGAGCAGTAGGAAATTCCAAAAAGGTAAATCCTTAGTACAATGATCATGAACAACAAGAACTACTGACCTATCCTAAAATTTTCTCGAGAAGGTTTGTTGACATATAAATTTTAGTTGACAATTCAAGTATTCATTTTTGTAAAAGTAAACAATAAAAAAAAAGCAAGTTAATATCAAAATTAAATGAATAAATAAATAGAAAACAATGAAAATGAGAGGAAAAGTGATAAAACGAGGTTTTCTTTTTCAGCACAGGCTCTTGAACCTTTTGAATAAACCTTAGCCCATAAAAAAACATTTGGATCCGATTTGTGCAATTCATTTATTAGATTCCGCATTTGGGCTTATTAATGCCAAGCCTATGAGACCTAGGCAAGACGTTCCGCCCATTATTCTCAGTGGTGGCCCATTCACCCATCAATTCGACTCATTTTTTCTCTCACGTTCGTTCTTGAACGAGCAAGGATGAGACCACGCCGGCGGGCGCGAGAAGGAATGCTGAGCGAAGGAACATGGGGAAGGTTCCACAATAGTCAGTGCTCCGTTCCTTTGCAGAGACTGAGAGCTTCGAGCGGTTTTCAACCTCGCTCGTCCAAAGATTGCTTTCAGATTCCAATTCTGATTACCCTTATCGCCGCTCGTAGCTGCATGCTCCCGCTGAGAATTCCTTCACTTCTACTCTCCTGACGTTATTAGCCTTCGTCGCTGTCGGATTTGCACCTTTCCTGCTCTGCCCCTCCCTGTTTCACGACCGGGAAATTCGCGGAAGTTATCTCGCGTTTATATCTTCAATTTAACTTCCGATCCTCGGTGGTGAAATTTCTGGGAAGTCCTTGCTTGGATTTTCTCACTGTTCGGAGCT